>NW_007251120.1:339685-405042 GCF_000164805.1 Carlito syrichta | reverse complement strand
CCTTTTGACAGATTCTCTTGGGTTTTCAAGGTACACAATCATATCATCTGCAAAGAGAGATAACTTGACTTCCTCTTTTCCTATTTGGATACCCCTGATTGCCTCCTCTTCTCTGATTGCTCTAGCCAGGACTTCCAATACTATGTTGAACAGGAGGAGTGAGAGTGGGCATCTTTGTCTAGTTCCAGTTTTCAGGGGAATTGGTTCCAATTATTGTCTATTTAGGAGTATGCTGGCTGTGGGTTTCTTGTAGATGGCTTTTACTATTTTGAGGTATGTTCCCCATATGCCTAGATGTTCAAGGGTTTTTATCAAGAAGGGGTGCTGGATTTTATCAAAAGCTTTCTCTGCATCTAATGATATGACCATGTGGTTTTTGTTTTGACATCTGTTGATGAATTTAATTACATTTATGGTTTTACGAATGTTGAACCAGGCTTGCATCCCAGGAATGAAGCCTACTTGGTCATGGTGGATGATGACCCCAGGAATGAAGCCTACTTGGTCATGGTGGTCATGGTGGATGATTTTTGAGATGTATTACTGAATCCAGTTTGCTAGGATCTTGTTGAGTTCAGAATGAGAAGGACCTGGGAATGAGCCTTGAGGAACTCCAATAATTAATTGCTGGTATAATGGACTGAATTGGGTCCCCCAAACTTCCTATGTCAAAGTCTCAACCCCCAGTAACTCAGATGTGACTATATTTGGAGACGGGGCTTTAAAGTGGTGATTAAGATAAAATGAGGTCCTTAAGTAGCCACTAATCCAATCGGACTGGCATTCTATAAGAGGAAATTTGGACACACAGAGAGCCAGAAAAAAGAACATATGAAAAGGTAACAAGAGTGTGGTCATCCGTAAACCAAAAAAAGAGGGCTCAAAGGAAATCAAACCTATTGATATTTGGACTTTAGCCTCTAGAACTGTGAGGAAATAAATTTCTGTTAAACTACCGATTTTAAGACATTTTATTATGATAGCCCAAGCAAACTAATACACTAGGTAAAAAGATTGGGGGGGGGAAAATTGTGTAAAGGTAATACACAATTTAAAGGTAAGTTCCTAGAGATTTTTTTCATGGGAGAGTATCTTGTCACAGATGCCAAGGCAAGAGTGTCTTCAAGCCAAGGGAAGAGTGGGAAGCAGTCAATACTGCTGAATTCTGCTGAGAGGTCAAGGTGAGACCTAAAAAAATGTCTGGATACAGTGACTTGAATAGCATGGGTATTCTTAACATGGACCCTCTTGGGGCAGTGATAGTTCAGAAAGTAAAAATGGTAGGGTTAAGGATTAAGTGAAAGGTGAAGTAAAGGAAAACAGTGGATATGGACAACTCTTCTGAGGTTTGGCTGGGACCGGAAAGGAAATAAGGAATTGAGGTAGTTTTTTTGTTTGTTCTCATTATTTAATGGGAGAGATTTGACTCAGGTGTGAAACATCCTTCAAAGTAGAACTTCAGGGAATAGAGGCTGCTTATTTAATGGCTGGTGAAGTTTCCTAGTTTTTAAGCAATCTCTGCTTCCTAAGACAAAATTTCAGTTCAACTTCACCTTAGAACCAGTGTCACTTCCTGTCATATCCTGGCATTTAGCTGGTTGATCATCTATTTTCAGTGTGGTTGTATCTTCATCTTGATGCCACTGGTATTTTAATGATAAGCTGGGAGAAACTTCAAAGGGCAACTGGTAGTCAAATACCACAAAAATGACAAGTTTCTGTATTCTCAAGTTTTATGTTTAAATACCTAAGTCATCTAGAGTTTGTGATAAATGGTGTAAATCTAATGCTTTTCCCAAAGTGATATCCAGTTATTCCCACTCCATTTCAATTCAACAAATATTTGAATTTCTGCTATTTGCTTTGTGTGATATGAAAAATAAAGGAGAAATAATCTTTCTCAAAGACCTTAGTATCTAGACAAGGATTAAGTAAATATACCCATGAGTATAATAAGAGGCACAACAAATTAAGTGTCATAACCCAACTGTCATTGGTAGGTAGCACTGAGAGATTACATTTTTGTGAGAATGTAGGAAATGCCTTTTTCTGGATTTTTAAAAAAATCTTTAAATTTTTTTATTTTAAAGATGTGGGGTACAATTCAGGGTTAGGTACATAACTGGGTTCTTAAAGACTAGATTTAATAGGGGCTAGCAGCTGAGGAAGAGGTCTAGAGGAGTAAAGCAGTCAAGGAAGAGGCACCAGCATGAGCAAAGGCCCAACTGAGAACCTGCAGATGTCCTGGGAAATAAGAAGGTAGATTACTGTGGAAGATAAGTAATACTTGAGTGAGTTTATACAGTCAGCCCTCTGTATCTGTGGGTTCTGCATCCATGGATTCAACCAAATGCAGATCAAGAATATTCAGAAAAAAAATGTATCTGTATTGAACATGTATAGACTTTTTCTTGCCATTACTTCCTAAACAATACAGTATAACAACTATTTACATAACATTTACACTGTATTCGGTATTGTAAGTAATCTAGAGAATTTAAAGTATATGGCAGCATCTACACAGATTATATGCAAATACTATGTCATTTTATATCAGAGAGTTGAACATCCCAAGACTTTGATATCCATGGGAGGTCCTGGAACCAATCTCCCATGGATACTATGGATTGACTGTACTTTAGTTAGCAGACAGCAAAACACAGACAACACATTGTCTAGAGATAGCTTAGGGCTCGAAATGGCTGATTCAAGCTATATTTAAAGATGGTTTATAGCCGGGCTCGGTGGCTCAGCCTGTAATCCCGTGCCTTTGAGAGGCTGAGGTGAGTGGATTGCCTGAGCTGAGGGTTTGAGACCAGCCCAGGCAGCGAGACCTCATTTCTACAATAAATAAAAAAATCAGCCAGGTGTGGTAGCACATGCCTGTAATTATGGCTACTTGGAAGGCTGAGGTGGAAGGATTGCCGGAGCCCAGCAGGTCGAGGTTGCGGTGGCTGGAAGCGGCCACTGCACACCAGTCTGGGTGACAGAGTGAGACTCAAAAAAAAAAAAGAAGATGGTTTATTAACTTAATAGAATATAGTTTAGATTGATGGGGCAAAAAATAAAAAGTTGTAGGCTTATTACATGGTGAAAGAAACTATTAAAAGTCTAGAAAATATAAGACTATACATATAAAAAATTTCAATAGACGTAAGTTCCTCATTTTCTTAATAAGTGAGATTTTTATTCTGATGTTTAAGGCACAGAGTAGCCCACAAAAGCTCATCAGTGAGTAAAATATTATTGTCTTCTTGGCCTCATCCTCAGAGGGGAGGGCTAGATCGTATCAAAGATATGTTGTATAACAAAGATCAAACCCTTGGGGTACATAAAGTAGGTAGCTTCTCTCATTCTTCCTTCCCAGAGAATGATACATCTTCAGGAAGAGTGAAGGGGTAATAAAAAATAGGACAGATTTCTAGAGATGAAGTAGGGCAGTATTTTTGACTCTGAAGACTTAAGAAAGGTGGGTTGGCAAAACAGGGGGCTGCCTCAGAGAGGTAACCCAACATTTAGGAAGAATACGTTACGTGGATTTTCTGATCTTCCCTTGTTGTTATTGCCCAGCTTACCAGGCAGAAAGGTTCATGGGCCAGGGGATGGATCCTTAGAAAAAGCCTATATGGCTGCAGCATGGCAGATAGTGTAGGGGGAAAAAGAGGCCACTCTACATAAAAGCTCACTGTGCTCCTGAAAGATCAGCTGTGTTCTCTTTAGGAGTGAGTTCCCTGCTGTGATGCCTCTCTCAGATGCTAAGAAGCATCCCCATGTAGCCCCATGCACTCAGAAATGAGCACAGCTTTCCAGGAGGCCTACAGTTTTTGCACAGTGCACACTCAAGTTTTTACTGCATTTGCTAATATCCCACCTGTTTACACTCTGGCTGCTTCTAAAAGGCATGGCAACTTACCTGTGCATTAGGTTAGGTTTCACTACATTCTCTCTTTTTGGAGTTCCAATTCTGCTTCCAGTTGTATGAGAGTCTTAAGATGCAAGTCAAGAGGTTAAATTATTATAATACCTACATGTTAAGGGCAGGTGGGAAGAGTTCTTGATAGAAGACAGTTAAAATCAACGTAAGAAGTTTTAGGAGAAAAAAATTAAAGAATCATAAATATAGGGTCTAATAGGTCTTTGGCATAGATGCTATATTGAAGGATGAAAGTGTAGGGAAAACAGTAAAACTCCAGTGCTAAAGGTACCACCTTCCCTAGAAGGTTATGGTCCTGGCTCTGAGCCCAATAACCAGGGTTCCATGCATCAAGGCCCAGGGCTTTTCAAGTGGCCTCTGCAGCACTCTGGGTGCTGAGGAGCGCAAAGCAGCAGAAATCAGGTTGGCTGAGGATAGTCAACCAAGACTGACACCACACGAAAAGGTGTGAAACGCCACAACGCATATAGTTTTCCCCCCATAATTCCTCCACTGGTGGTTCTCCGTCTCCATCCTCCCTAATAAGGTCATTCTGTGCTGGCTTTGCACCGTTTTCACAACTTCCTTATTTTTGAAGCTGACCTGGTTTTGGTGCATAGAAGGAAGGAGATTCTCTGGTTTTTCTGAAGTCACATTTGATAAGCCTTTAGGCTAATGTGTTCTCTTCCAGATCTTGATGTTGATAGTACAAAAAGGGCAAGAGATGCTTCATTTGTCTAGATCAAGACGCTCACTTCTCAGTCTCTACCCCTGGGTCCCATTTTTTGAAGGTATGAATTGGCTAAAGGTGCTTTCTTCTCCTGGAGCCATCCTATTCTATTACTATTCATATCTCCTTAATGCATACAGCCTTTCCCTCTGTCTGGTGAAGAAATCAGTCTGGTGAAGGAGAGAAATAAAGCAAGAGAACTATTAGAGATAGAAAATTTATTATTATGCAAAATACTATGCAAACTGGGGCTTTCCCACATAAGTGTGCTTCCCTGTATTACAGGTACCAATACGAGTAACACATCCAGGAGAACAGAATTAAAATTCAGAAAAAAGACTCTCTCCAAGGCCCATCGGATTCTAATTCTTTTTTTGAAATACTCTATTATAGTAGAGTCAAATATCTTGGGAGCTGGTTGATGAATACTGGAGCTGATGCTGGGCCAATTGTTAAGGCACCAGCTGTCTTGAGGAAGAAGCTGAGGACTGTGAATGAAGAACAGCAGCCTTGCTTCTAGGAAAGTAATATCTGATAAGAATGGTCAAGAAAGATATATTTCATTACTTTAAAATCGACTTTTCCAAAACTATTAGTTTAGTAATTATTGAAATAACTGCTCTGGAAGAAGTATGCTTTAATCCCCTTTCACCATAGCATAAATACTTCCAGTATTGTTAGTAATTATTATTGCCATTGTTATTAGAGTATTAAAACCTCTCAGATACTACTTGAATTGTACAAGCACATAAAACATGGCTTCACTACTAAATCTTTTACAGTGATTGAAGTATCTTGAAGGCCATCACGAAGTAAGTTAATTTCAGTAAGTAAGTAAAAAGATGAAGCTTTTGTGTGATTACAGCACCCGGGGGTCAATTCAGCTTCTTCTAATAATTTTGAAACAATGCTAATTTATACAGCAAGGAAGTCATTAGAAGAAAATACCAGTCTAGCTAAAGTAAATCATGACTTAATGGTCAAAATAAATTTCACTCTTCCTTTTAAGACTACCTTAAAAAAATCCTTAAGGTATTTAAGAATACCTTTAAAAACTACATCAGAATACATGAGAAATAAAATAATTCACTTGTTTGTTTGCTCAAGTTAATTGTTTATTTTGGTGAACAGAGTTCTTAGAATTAAGCTGTGGTTCAAAGACCTGAAGGATATCCAGAGAAGTGATGGGGAAAAGATTCAATATGTTATCAAATGGCAATTATTCAATTAATTGTCCTCTCATATAGTTTTTAATTTATCAGTTGGCATCCCAATATGCCTGGGGGTGTATATATTGGATATATCCAGGTTAGAAAGTGCTTCTTAGTTTTTGTCTCATTGAAGAGGAGCAAAGTAAAGACTGGCAGGAGAGGATTTGGCCTTGGGTCAAACAGCGACACCAGAAATGCAACACATTTTCCCTCCTGAGTTGGGAGAGCACACCCTTAAGACCATAAAAGGATACATGTAAGTTGGGATACCTCTTGAAGCCAAATGTTTCCGAATAAGACGCTCAGTACCATACCAGTTAAAATCTTTTGTGGCATGTCCAATGCGTGGAAGATGAACACTTGCTATTAAAAAGAAAAAAAGGAAAAAAAAGATCATGCCTTCACTTACCAAAAACTAATGGGTTCAAGTAGCAGCACCAGTCATGCAAAGTGATTGATTTGTCTTGAGTTCTCCTAGAGTGCCCCACAAAGTGGGCCCCACACCTCTGCTTCCATCTGTGGCTCCTCAGCGTTTAGCTCTGCCGTCAACTTCCCCTCATGGTGCTTGACTGGTAAGGAAGGTGGTCACAGCATGTAGGGTTGTCTGCATGAACTCCCCATGTGCACACACTTCTTTCCCTCACTCTGAGTCTCAGGGCATGCTGGGATCCTGGCCACCAGCAACTGTATGCTTCTATAGGGTATTCAAGATGGCCACCTAGAAGCAAGCTAACTGGTACCTCTCTTTCATGGAACAAACCAAGCAAGAGAGCCTAAGCAGACCCCTAGCAGTCGGAGCACCCCACAACCCACAGAGGACAACTGCAGATGCACAGAGAACGGGGAGAAAAGAGAACAGGAAGCCTGTTTTGAAGCCAGGAAGCTCCCTCCCTGCCAGGCTCAAATCAGAAAAAGAGACAGTCTCTAGATGTGGAAAATGTTGAGTGCAGGGACTTAGGACTCAGCACTTGCTCCTGCCATGGACTTGGAGGCACCCTCCCTGCCCCGCCGGCCCTCAGCCTGATGGGACTCTAGTCCCACATGGAAAACAGCCTTGATATGGCACACCTAAGTGCTGCCAGAGCCTAGGAGAAGCTAGGAACCCATTTGAACTCTAAATCCCTATGGCCAAATCATTTCCAAGAACTCCTTCTCTGCAGGCAGCACTCTGTGGCCAGCTACTAGGCCAGGGAAGAACACCAGCAGAGTTGCCCTCACTCACCCCAAGGTAAGTTCCACTGCTGCAGGTAGCTCTGGTTTGGGGCAAGCTGCATGAGAGACCCTGTTGCTGAAAGAACTTTTGAGTTCTGAATGCGGCCAGGCTCTAGCAAGAGAAGGGAAGCCAGGAGGAGCCCTATTATCCTGGTAACCCTTCTCTCCCAACATAAATGCTTCTGGGCAACAAATGGCTCTGCCATTCCTACAGCGCTGCCACAGTGGCCAAGGGACAAATATACCCTCCTGATTCCCATGGAGTGCTAACAGCTAGGGATCAGAATGCACTAGCCAGTTCTAGTCAGTGGGGAAAATGTTGCTACAGAAAGAAACTTTGAGTTCTGAGCACTGACAGCCTCAGATAAGCAAAGGGGAGTCAAAGCATTTTGTGGGGAGGAGGGTGCTGTCATCCTGGCAACCCCTTTGTGTCTGTGTGAACTCCCTTCTACAAGAGAAGAGGCTCAGACATCCCCATAGTGTGGCCACAGTGGCCAGGGGATCCATTTCCCACTGGGGTAGACAATTGTGCCTGTAGGTGGGGAGATGGGAAGAGGCAGTACGGTCTGACCTATCCCTCCCTGACTTTGCCCCCTCCCACCTCCCTTAAAAGCCCGGGGACTGAGGATTTTGGGGAGTTCCCATAGCCCCACCCATTGCTTAGGTCATTGGGGAAACAAAGATGAAACAAAAAATCCATAGCTACCATCACAGGTGACTGTCTACCCAAGCACCACCTCCTAGTTGTTGGTCAACTGGCACAGTCCATAACAATATCTAAGATAACAATATAGCCCTTGAAAAGGAGATAAGAACAAAGTGCATGACACTGTATATCTTGCAGACTAGTCCAGAGACTGAGGCACCAGAGATCTTCCTCAGAGTGTCCTCCAGAGACACCGATGACCAGCACCCCTTAGAATTCAACCCCTGTGCCTTTACATCTTGGGATACTTACAGACACCCTCCAGAACCAGTCAAATGGTGGCAATTTCACAAGGTAGCTAGACTCAGAAGAGCAGCAGTGCCCACACTGATCATGCCTTCATGGACAACCACTCCCAGGGGAAGGAGGAGTGCAACACAACAGGGGAGCATTCTGTGGGATGAAATAAATAAATAAATCCCCAAAAAGACTGCTCCAACAGTAGCAACTTTATCTAACTAAAAACAACAAAACAAAAAAATAAAAAGAGTCTATCCTTACACATGAGGAAGACCCAGCGAAAAACCACCAGCAACCTCCAAAGCCTTAGTAAGTCATCACCCATAAAAGGACTTCCCAGATCCCAGGCAATGGGACCCATCCAGAATGACCAGTCCCTGATGGCAGACATAGAATTCAGACTATGGATGGCAAAGATAGTCAAGGAAAGCCATGAGAAGGTGGAACCAGAGATCACCCAGACATTGAAAACTGTATAGGAAATAAAAGCTGAGCTGGCCAATATAAGAAAGGCCCAATACGAACTCCTGGAAATAAAGGATTCTTTTCCGGAATTCCAAAGCACAATGACAAGCCTGAGCAGTAGAATCAACTAGGCAGAGAAGAGAATCTCAGAGGTTGAGGATCAAACTACGAAACTCAATCCAGGCAGACAAAAACAAGAAAATAAACAAAGTATGAGAGATTAAGCGACCAAATCTATGGCTGACTGGCATCCCTGAGAGAGAAAGGGAAACTGAGAACACCCTAGAACAAGCCCTCTAAGAAAATTTCCCCTATCTTGCTAGAGAGCCAGACATGTAGACACAAAAGAGTCAGAGAACTCTTGCAAGCTATTACATGAGAAGACAATCACCAAGACACACAACTGTCTCCCCAAGGTGAGAATGAAAGAAAAAATCTTAAAGGCAGCCCGAGAAGGGACAGACCACGTCTGGGGAAAACCCATTAGAATTATAGCAGACTTCTCAGCAGAAACCCTACAAGTCAGAAGGGACTGGAGTCCTACCTTTAATGTTCTTAAAGAAAAAGCAATTCTAGCTAAGAATTTCCTATCCCAACAAGTTAAGCTTCATTAATGAAAGAGAATTAAAATCCTTCCTAGATAGCCAATCTCTAAGAGAATATGTCACCTCCAGACTAGCCCTTCAGCAGGTACTTAGGAAAGTTATAAGCACAGAAATGAAAGAACAGCTCCACCCATCACAAAAGCACAGGCAATGCACCCAACACAGTGCTCATAAAGTAACTACTAAATAAACTAAAAAAAGATATTGACTCTAATATTATTATAGCTGGGGACTTAAATATCCCACTAACAACCCAAGATAGATCATCGAGGCAAAAAATCAACAAAGAGATCCAGAATCTCAACTTGACCCTCTACCAGATGTACATAATAGATACCTACAGAATACTGCACCCAACAACCACAGAATATAATTCTACTCATCATCACATGAATGTACTCCAAGATCGATCACATCCGTGGCCATAAATCAAGCATACACAAATTTCATAAGATCGAAATACTGCCATGTACCTTTTCAGACCACAGTGGAACAAAAATAAATATCAACACCAACAAAATTCCCCCCAAACTCACAAAGACATGGACATTAAATAGCTTGATGCTGAACAACTACTGGGTTAACACAGAAATCACAATGGAAATTAAAAGATTCCTGGAAACATGAAAACAAAGAAACATCTTACCAAAACCTCTGGGATGCCATGAAAGCAGTTCAAAAAGGGTAATTTATATCTCTATAACCACACATCAAGAAAATGGAAAGAGCACTTATTAACAGCCTCACAAATCACCTTAGGGAGCTGGGAAGATAAGAGAAACAAAACCCTAACTTTAGTAGAAGAATCCAGATCACCAAAGTAAAAGCCCAAATATGGGACCCAGACGACAAAAATATCATAGGAAAAAACCCAACAAAACAAAAAGCTGGTTCTTTGAAAGAATAAACAAGATTGATGGACCCCTAGCCAGAATGACCAAGAAAAAGAGAGAAAAAAAGCCCAAATAAACACAGTCAGAAATGCAAAAGATCAAATCACAACTGAGCTGAAGAAAAACAAAAGATTATCAGAGACTACTATGCACTCCTGTATGGAAGCGAACTTGATAACCTAAACGAAATGGAGGACTTGCTGACGTCACATGATCTCCCAAGGTTGAAACAAGGAGACACCGAGACACTAAACAGATGAATAACAATCCAGGAAATTGCCTCCATCATAAGAAAACTACTTACAAAAAACAGCCCTGGACCAGACAGCTTTCCAGCAGAATTCTACAAAACGTACAAGGAGGAACTGATACTAATCTTACTGAAAGTATTCCAGGCAATTCTCCCCAAATTATTTTACAAATCCAATGTTACACTGATACCCAAACTGGGTAAAGATCCAACAAAAAAAGAGAACTGTAGGTCAATATCTCTAATGATCACAGATGCAGAAATTCTCAATAAGATTCTAGCAAATCTCAAAAATCATCCAACATGACCAAGTAGGCTTCATCCCCAGAAGCAGAACTGGTTCAACATCCACAAGACCATAAATGTAATTACATACATCAACAGATGTAAAAACAAGAACCAAATGATGATATCATTAGACGATGAAAAAGCTTTTGATAAAATCCAGCATCACTTCTTCATAAAAACCCTTAAACATCTAGGCATAGAAGGAACATACCTCAAAACAGTAAGCACTAGCTACAATAACCCCACAGCCAGCATATTGCTAAAAGGGCAGAATCTGAAAATATCTCCCATGAAAACCAAACAAGTCAAGGCTGCCCACTCTCCAGCCTCCTGTTCAACATTGTGTTGAAAGTCCTAGCTAGAGCAATTAGACAAGATAAAGAAATCAGGGGTAGGTAAATAGGAAAAGAGGAAGTTAGGTTATTCCTCTTTGCTGATGATATGATCCTATACCTAGAAAACCCAAGAGAATCTGTCAAAAACCTGCTTTCACTGATAAAGGACTTTGGTAAAGTCTAGGAGTACAAAATAAATGTACAAAAGTCAGTCACATTCTTATACACCAACAACAAGCAGTCAGAAACTAAATAGAAAGCACAATCCCATTCATAATAGCCACAAACAAACAAACAAAAAACACCACACTTCCTAACTAGAGAAGTGAAAGACCTTTACAATGAAAACTGCAAAACACTGCTCAAAGAAATCCAAGAAGATACAAACAAATGGAAAAAATTCTATGCTCATGGATAGAAGAATCAGAATTGTTAAGATGTCCATCCTACCAAAGGCAATCTACAGACTCAATGCAATACTCATTAAATTACCCACATCATTCTTCTCAGACCTGGAAACAACAATACAGAAATTCATATGGAAACATAAACGTCCACTAATAGTCAAAACAATCCTTAGCAAAAGAAACAAAGCAGGAGGTATCACACCTCCTGACTTTAAACTTTATATAAGGCTACATTAATCAAAAAAGGCTGGTATCAGTTTAAGAATAGGCAAATGGAACAATGGAACAGGACAGAAATTCCAGAAGCAAAACCTCAATTTCTCAACCAACTTATCTCCGACAAAGCCTCCACCAACAACCACTGGGGAGAGGAGAACCTATTCAGTAAATGGTCCAGAGAAAACTGGCTGATCACATGCAGCAGAGTGAAACAGGACCCCTACCTATCACCACACACAAAAATCAACTCTAAATGGATCAAAGACCTAAATGTAAAACCTTAAACTAAAAGAACCTTAGAAATCCAGGAGACATCCTTATGGAAATTGGAACTGGCAGCCAATTCCTGATCAAAACCCAAGTGGCCATGCCATAAGAGAGAAGAGAGACAAGTAGGACCTCATGAAACTGAAAAGCTTCTGCAAAGCCAAATAAGCCATCAAGAGACTGGGTAGACACCCATAGAATCATAAAAAATATTTGCCAACTGTATATCTGACAAAGGTCTAACATCCAGGATCTACAAGGAAGTCAAATGTGCCGAAAGGAAAACAACAACCCCATTAAAAAGTGGGCTAAAATACATAAATAGACACTTTTCAAAAAATTTACAGGCAGCCAACAGACACATGAAAAAGTGTCTGTCCTCAATAATCATCAGAGAAATGCAAATCAAAACCACACTGAGATACCACCTAACCCCAGTAGAATGGCCATCATTAATAAAACAACAACAAATGCTGGTGAGGATGCAGAGAAAAAGGAATGCTTCTACAACGCTGGTGGGAATGCAAACTAGCGCAACCTTTTTTGCGAAACAGTGTGGCGATTTCTACAAGAACTAGACATTTATCTTCCATATGAACCAGCAATCCCCTGGAAATATACCTGGAGGAACTCAAATCATCCTACAAAAAAATACCTGTACACACGTTTATCGCAGCATTAGTCACAATAGCAAAAACATGGATCCAACCGTGCTGCCCATTGAAACTGGACTGTAAAAAAAAATGTGGTACATATACACAATGGAATTTTACACAGCCATAAAGAAGGACAATCGTATGGACTTTGCAGCAACTTGGATGGATTTAGAGTCTATCATACTCAGTGATCTATCACAGAAACAAAGAACAGAGTACCACGTGTTCTCATTCATAAGTGAACCCTGAACATTTACCATAATACCATAAGAAAGGGATTGGCAGTAGCAGAATACTGCCAGGGTAGGGATGAGGGGTGTAAGACAACATCAATAAGGGTACCTGATCTCATACCAGGCAAAATGGGGACCAACGGGAGACCCAAACTTGATCTGTACAATGACCACTTGTATATCTAATCCTGAATTGTAGCCCACATCTTTAAAATTAAAAAATAAATAAATAAATAAATAAATAAAGCACAGGCAAGCACAGAGCTAACAGACCATAAAAATCAACCGCAAAACCTAAAAACCAAAGTAGTCCCTTAACAGCAGTTTGAGGGTCAGGCGCAGTGGCTCACACCTATAATCCTAGCACTTTGGGAGGCCGAGGTGAGAGGTCTGCCTGAGCCCATAGGTTCAAGACCAGCCTGGGCAATTTAGCGAGACCTCATCTCTGTAATAAATTTTAAAAAATTTGGCTTGGCATGGCAGCACATGCCTGTAGTTACAGCTACTTGGAAGGCTGAGGTGTAAGGATTGCTTGAGCCCAGCAGGTGGAGGCTGTGGTGGCCGTGAGCATGCCACCGCACTCCAGCCTGGGCAATAGAGTGAGACTCCAACTCAAAAATAAAAAAAAAAAGCAGTTTGACAGACTAAGTCCCATATATCAATAATTATTAAAAATATTGGATTATTGATAAAAAAGAAAATAATCCAAAATCTCCTGATAAAGAAGAACCAAAATAAATTCCCATGCAGTCCATAAAAAAAACAAAAACAAAAACATGAATGGACTGAACATGCCACTTAAAAGGCCTAGAGTGTCAAACTGAATAATGAAATATGATCCATCTTTCTACTGCCTTCAGGAAATCCATCTTACTGCAAACTCACAGGCTTAAGGTTAAGTGTTAGTGAAAGATCTTACAGGCAAAACAGATTTTAAACCAATAAAAAAGACACCGAAGGACACCACATAATGAAAAAAAGGCTCAATCCACCAGAAGAAATATCCTTCTTCAATATATATGCACCCAACATAGGAACACCCAGATTTACAAAAAAATTGCTAATTAAGAGAGGACATAGACAGCTATACAATTACAGTCAGGGAACAGAAAGATAATTAAGGCAAAAAAAAACTAACAAGGAAAATGAGAAACTTAAGTCAACACTTGACCAGGTGGAGCTAACAGACATCTATAGAACACTTCGTCCAACAACCACAGAATATACATCCTTCTCATCAGCACATGGAACATACTCCAGGATCAATCACGCACTTGGGCATAAATCAAGCATGAACAAATTTCAAATTGTCAAAGTCATACCAAGCATCTTCTCAGATCATAGTCGAATAAAAATAAGTATCACCACCACTAACAACCCCCTGAAACACACAAATATATGGGAATTAAACAATATGGTCTGAATGAATTTTGGGTTAACAAAGAAATCAAGGCAGAAATAAAAGATTTCTGGAAACAAGTGAAAACAAAGACAACATGCTAAAACCTCTGGGATACCATGAAATCAGTGTTAAGAGGGAAGTGTATAGCATTGCATACACATATCAAGAAATTAGAAGGATCTCAAATAAACAGCCTGTCACACCTAAGAGAGCTGGAAAGTCAAGAGGAATTCAATCCCAGAATAAGTTAAAAAACTGAAATTATTAAAATAAAGTCACAGTTGAATGAAATAGAAACCAAAAAAATCATAGAAATGATCAAAAAGACAAAAATGATAAATAAGATTGACAGACCCCAGACCTGACTGACAAAAAAGAGAAGGTTCAAAAAAATACAATTAGAAATGAAAAACGCAATGTCACAACTGACCCTGAAGAAATTCAAAAGATTATCAGAAATTACTATGAACATCTGTATGCAAATAAATGAAAAAATCCAGAGGAAATGGAAAATTTGTGGCATCACATAACTTCCCAAGATTAAAACAGCAAGATATTGGAACTCTAAACAGACCAATAACAATCCAATAAATCAATTCAGTAATAAGAAACCTGTCCACCAAAAAAGCCCTGGACCAGAAGGTTTCTCAGCTAAATTCTACAAGATGTACAATGAAGAGCTGATATCAATCCTATTGAAAGTATTCCAGGCCAGGCGTCGTGACTCATGACTATAATCCCAGCACTTTGGGAGGCAGAGATGAGAGGACTGCCTTAGCTCAGGGGTTTGAGACCAGCCTGGGCAACTTGGTGAGACCTTGTCTCTACAATAAATTAAAAAAAAATTAGCTGGGTATGCTGGTGTGTGCCTTTAGTTCTAGCTACTTGGAAGGCTGAGGTGGAAGGATCACCTGAACCTAGCAGATAAAGGTTGCTTTACCGTGAGTGAGCATGCCTCTCTGCACTCCAGCCTGGGTGACAGAGTGAGAATCTGATGCAAAAAAAAAGTATTCCAGGCAATTGAGAAGGAAAGTATTCTCCCTAGCTCACTCTATGAAGAATATCATCCTAGCATCCCCAATGGCAAAGCCTACCAAGGAAAGAAAGCAACAGGCAAATTTCCCTGGTGAACATAGAAGCAAAAATTCTCAACAAGATTCTAGCAAATCACATTCAACAGAACATTTCTAGGATCATCCATCATGAAAAGGTGGGCTTCATTCCTGGGCTTCAACATATGTAGACCAATAAATTGAATCAACCACATAAACAGGTATAAAACCAAGAACCACATGACTATCTCATTAACATGGAAAGAGCATTTGATAAAATCCAACATCCCTTCTTGATAATCCTTGAACACCTAGGTATTGAAAGAACATTACTCAAAATAACAAGAGCCATCTATGACAAACCTGCAGCCAACATCATACTCAATGGGCAGAATCTGTTTACTGCAGCATTATTCACAACAGCAAAATCATGGAACCAACTTAGATGCCCATCAAAAGTGGACTGGATAAAGAAAATTTGGTACATATACATGATGGAATACTATGCAGTCATAAAGAAGAACAAATGTATTTTGCAGCAACACAGATGTAGTCAAAGACCATGGTACCAAGTGAATTATCACAGAAACAAAAATCTGAATACTGTATGTTCTCATAAGTGGGCCCCGAGCCCTGGAAACATGAGAACAAAGGTGGAACAACTGACAATGGACACTGCTAAAGCAGGGAGGGAGAAAGGAGGGATAAGGAGCACACAACCACATGCTAGATGCCAGGTCTTTTACCAGGGGGAGAAAGGGCTTGCTAGAAGCCCAAACCTCACCTGTATGCAATTTACTTATGTAGTAAATCCTCACATGTACCCCACAACTCTAAATTAAAATGAAAAACTGATGGATATAAGATATAGATGGGAGAAAAATCATTATTGCCTGTCCCACTCAAACCACACAACTATAATGTCAAAAATATTCTAAGGCGATATTGGTTTTGTCTGTTTTGAGTCACGGTCTCACTATTGCCCAGGCTAGAGTGCAGTAGAATGATCACAGCTCATCACAGCCTTGAACTCCTGGGTTCAAGCAATCCTTCCATCTCAGCCTGCTGAGTATCTGTGACTACAGGTGTGACCACGCTCAGCTAATTCTGAAAACATTTTTTGTAGAGAGAGGTCTAGCTGTATTGCCCAGGCTGATCGTGAATTCCTGAACTCAAGCAATCCTCCAGCTTCAGTGCATGAGCCACCATGCCTGGCCAGGAATTATAACAAAATTAAATGATTCTGTTAAACACAAGGACCTACAGTCTCTGGATTTCAGTATAATGGAAATAGCATATGATTGGTGGAGTCATAATTAAAATAAGCAAAGGTTCCCTAACAACCCAATCACCTCCATAAACTCTGAGACATATTGGGTTTGGAAATGAAACTAAACTACTTTTTTGGGCAGAGAACTGTCTGTTACTGTGGACTGTGACCCTCTATGAGGAGATAAAATAAACGATATTTCCCAACTGCATATGACCAAGTAACTTCTTCTCTAGTCCTCTGCTCTACTCCATCTGTAAAATCATAATAAAAATACTCAGTGGATGGAGATAATCCGCAGAGATAATGGACACAAAAGTGTTTTGGAAAGGAAAAAGGGCTGTACAAGTAGTTCACCTTTACCATGCATATTGAATGGGATCTTAACATTTCTTACCTTCCTTCAAAAGTCGTATCAAGTGCCTAGAAACTGAAATTCATCTATTTCTGAACACAGGTGGAAGAGCTTACCTTTCTTTTTCTTTGCTGCTAAAAATATCTTCTTCAGGCCCTCTTCTAGGGCTGCCATCTTAATGCCAGACAGGACATTGGAGCGATCACGGTGCTGAGCCACAATTAAGGCCAACTAGAAAGAACCATCATTAATGACCGGCATGACATGAGACAGCCACATTGTCAGCTACATAACTTGCTCATGGAGAGGACATATCCCTTTATGGGTCACTCAGGCTTCAGCTCCATCTCTTTTGGAGGCTTCACCTGAACAGCAATGTCCTACTACACATACGAATTCACACTCCATCATAATTCCATCTTATTTTATGGTCACTTTATATAGACTTTTCTTCCTCCTTTTAAGATATTTTAAAACCAGAGAACCAGAGTCCAAAACACGTACTTTCTTAATGCTCTCAAGGGTAAAGAAAATTTCAGAATCAAAGGCATAGAAAGGATCTTACAAGTTCTTGTGTTCGAGCACTGTAACTGATGTTTGAGTCAGTGGCACAACACCCAGGACGGGCAGTCATTCCATCTCTGTTCAAACAATTCCCATGAGGACAAGATGCCAAGTTATCACCCACCCTATCCTAACCTAAGTGGGACAGAGTTGTAGAGTGTCAAGGGAGCTTCTGGGATGACAGCACCACAGTCACTTCATGGACATGGTGCTCTACTCACTATAAAGAGTTCTCTGGATTCTGATTTTCTTATGCACACTGTGTCATTCTCCCTTTTCAGTTAGAAATAACTGAAGAAATGATGAAATAAACATAAACCACTTGTTGTTAGCCACACAGACCACCAACCTTAAGAGAATGAACCTCTCTTTCAGCCTGGCTTCTAAATTTCTTCTTTTCTAAGTCAGTAAGATTTGGCTCAAAATTTGAATATAAATCCAGGCCTTGGAGAAAGTTAGGTAGGTGTGGTAAATAAAACTCATTACAGGTGTTCCAAATGACAGACAGGCGGGAGATGTCTAAAATGCAAAAATGGTTTTAATGTGGGCAGAGGAAACATGAATTGGTTCCTCTCTACTGCTTATGGCTGATTAGAAAACACAATCTTTTACAGAAATTTTCATGTAACAAGTGATGAAACCCTTAGGGTTTTGAGTCATGTCTTATTCATTCAGTAAATGTACTGTGGGATACTGGGATTAAAAAAAATAGGAGCTCCCATACTAAGAAGGGGCCCAGTGTTCCAGATAGTGCTCCAGGGACTCATGGACCAAAGTCCAGGACAGGGGAAGTACAATGGAAGGTGTAGCCTCACCCACTTGTTATGGGCTGAACTGTGTCCCCCACAATTCATATTTTGAAGCCCTAATTCCCAGTATCTCAGAATGTGACTGTATTTGGGAACAAGGACTTTACACAGATGATTAAGTTAAAATGGGGTGGTTAGGGAGGGGCCTAATCCAGGCTGACTGGTATCCTTATAAGAAGAGGGAATTTGGACAGATACCAGGGATACACATATACTGTGAGAAAACAGCCATCTGCAAGCCAAGGAGAGGGGACCCAGAAGAAACCAAACCTGCTGACACCTTGATCTTGGACTTGTAGCTTCCAGAACTGTGAGGAAATACATTTCTGTTGTTTAAGTCCCCTAGTTGGTGGTGTTTTGTTATGGCAGCCATAGCAAACTAATATACTACAAGAGAGGCCAGTGGGCACAGGGAAGGCTTCAAGAGAAATTGATGTAAGCCAAATTTTAGTTCTAGTAAGAGATGTAGGTTTTTACTTACCAAATCCTGCCCTCTATTTCTTGACTCTTTATCATCAATAGGAAATAAAAGGACACCTCCCAAACTCAAGTCTGAGGTAAAATAAAAAGCAACAGAAAGAACACTAAGTTCACTAGGACTGAATCTTCCCTCTACCTTGCCTTTTCCAAATCTAACTAGGTTTCAAATCCCACCTTCCTTCAGAATCCTTCACAGCTTCCTATCACTCCCCTAGCCTCAGTCAACACCTTAGCCAGGTACTCACTTGTTTCACTCCTGAATTATTATGATTTCCCAATTATTAAAATATCTTCTGATATTGCCAAAAAAGTAGCCCTATAGACATCAGAGAGTCAGTGCAAAACCCAGAGGTATCTGGGAGGCTGGGGAGGTAACACTGTGAGCTCTAAACTCCTTTGAAAGTCTTATGTTTGTCTAAAACTACCCAAATACTGCATTCTACTCTGTATCTATTTGTATATTTTCCTAACTCATCCAAATCAAATAAAATTAATAGTCTAGATAAATATGCTAGTTTAATACTACAGCTTTACATAACCCAGTATGAAAGTTGTCAGAATCAAAATGGAAACACTTGTACTAAAACTCCTGACAAATGAAACCGGGGAAGGTCATAAAGGAGGGGTTCTCATGCAGGAATGCCTGATAACAAGAACTGTCTCCACAGACTGCAAAAATCACGATCTTGCACAAAGACCATGGCAACTTTACACACAAAAAAAATTCCTACAAGGATATCTGCCCAGCAACTGCTTGTCTAACCTTGGGCTGGTGCCACCATCGTTATTTTATTTTTTACTTTGTAGAGACAGGGTCTTGCTATGTTGCCCAGGTTGGTTTCAAACTCCTGGCTTCAAATTATCCTCCCTCCTCAGCCTTCCAAAGTGCTGGGATCATAGGCATGAGCCACCACGCCTGACCCACACTTGTTATTGATCTTTATAGTTAAGAATAACTGATTCAAAACAATTATATAATCCTTCTCATGTTTCTTTTAGAAACCATTGTCTTCCTTTACCTCCTTGAATAACACATAGTTTACTATGGCATGTATATTTCCATGGCAATACTTATTCTCAAATAAATATCATTTTCTTTTGGAGAGCGTCTGTCTGTTATTTAGGTTGATACCAGTTTGAACTTTTTATTCAAACAAAAATGATGGACATCTTGCACACTCTAATCTCTGAAGTCATTCTAAAATACTAGCTGTGCCATTTTTAAAGTCAAATCTCCCAAAGGATTAGCCATTACCCATTGGATAAGGTCCTGCTAAGAATGGCATCTCCTGAGACAAGCCATGGGTCTTCTATGATGTGGCCTCCTCTGTTTCTCTACCTAAACCCTCTACTCTGGCCTTCCTGGCTTGTGCACCATCCTCCAGACACATGAACCAGGTAACTGCCTGGGTCCTTCAATACCCATGTTCTGAGAAAAGTGGGTTTCCTGGGGATACCAAAAGAACGAGACATCTGGGACCCTCATGTCATTTCAAATTCTACCTACCTTTCCAGGCACAAGGGAACTTTCACCATCTCCATGAAGCCTTCCCTGGGAATTCTAGCCCACAGTTTATAATTTACTCTGCTGTACCCTATTTCAGTCCTTTTTCAGAGAAAACTATACACTCCCATCCCCATTTCCTTATTGAACACTTAGGCCTTAAATCTGTGCAATCAAGTTTTAGTATTCATACTCTTCTCAGTATGCTCCAAGGTCATGTGACAGACCTTGGGTCAAACACAGTAGAATTTTCCCAATTCCCATCTATCACAGCAAATCACTTTGCTTTCTTGACATCCTCTCTTCCCTTGAGCCTCAAAATACTGCACAAGGTTCTCTTATTTTTCTGACAATTCCCTCTGTCTCCTCTTCTTGCCTCAGGCCCTAAGTGGAGGTGTTTTCCACATTGTGTTCTCTGTTTCTCTGTCCTATCTCCCACCCGGTTTCAAACAAGGAGTTCTCCGCTTTTCCAACTGCCCAGTCAGTATATACATCTGGGTTAATTATTTCAACCCACATCAAAACATTCTGTCAGTAACTTGTTTTACAAGAAAAAGTACTCGCTCTAAGTCCTTACATCCCTTTTAACTCTAGAGAACTGGGAAGAATGAGAAAAAACCAATCTCTAAGAAATCTGGAGGGCCCTTCTCTATTGGACAAGATCCTTTAACCTCCCAACTCCCCCAGAAAGTAATCACAATAATAATTTTATTCCTCTTGCCACATTGTGATTTCTGCACATAAAAGGAGGTACCCTTTCCTCTTCTCTGTGCTAAGGACAATACTGTTCAGTCCTCTAAGTTCTCCTGGCCTACAAAAGCTTTACTTCTGTCTCCAGGCTGTGCTGACCTCATAATACACCCTGCTTTCCTGAGAAAAGCATCAAATCCCAGCTGTTGTTAGCATTTCAATGGTTTGTCCACTTTCTCTCCTATGGGTCTTGATGTTTTCATGAGATGTTCCTTCATGAAAATGGGGGTAGGTTTAATAAAAAATAAAATGATCTTCATTCCAACACTTTAACATGTATGCAGGGACTGACATTTTAAAAAAACTTGCATAATCATTATTCTCACTGTAGTCTCGAGGTAGTAGGACAAGTATTCTTCACAAATTACAGATGGGAAAACAGGCACAGAGAGGATAAGAGAATGCCTTGAAGTCACATAACATCTAGCTAATTGACAACAGAATTCAGTCCCCAACCGGTTGTTTGACTCCTTATCTAGTGCTATGTAACCCACATGATATAGTCTTAAGTATCCTCTCCTGTCTTATTTCATCCCTAAAGCAAAGAAGCTTTGCTTCTTACCTTTCATTTTCCCAGCCAGCTCATATATTTTTCTTGGCTCAGCTGATCGTGTTTCCAGAGCTGTGAATAAACCACCTCTGCCCCAGCGGCCAGAGTCATCTGATAGAAGAAAGACAAAATTTTCATCTGTAGGAGGTAAAGTTCAATTCACAATTTTGAAAAACAAGGGCACACAAAGTAGACTTGTAAAAGGATGACTTTTCAAAGAGAAGGAAGAAAATATTGAATCTTCTACAGGTTGGACTCTGCAAATATGTTTAGACTTTCTAGAATACGTGCTTGGCCATCATAACAAGAAATCATCTCAAAAACTAATGTTCTTAATGAGCAAAATCTCTGTGGTGCATTCATGATTCCTGGGAGACAACTGAGAAAGAATGGAGAGTAGATGGAACATAAAAGAGTGAGACGAAAGACTGGTAAGACAATAGCACACAACTCCCGCTTTATAGGCAAGAAAGATGAAAGGTTAAGCGACTTATTCAAGCTGGTGCTAACAGAGCTCATTAATCATTCACTCACTCATACCACAAGCATTTGTTAGCAGTTATTACTTGTCAGGTATTGTTCTAGGCACTGGGATCATAGCAGTAGACCAAAAAAAAACGAAACAAAAAACCCCTGTTCTCAAGAAGCTTATTTCCTAATGCAAAGAAACAGCCAAAGAAACAAATATGCAGGTAATATGCCAGGACGGGTAAGCTTAATAAAAGAAGATGGAAGAAAGCAGATAGAGTACAATAGAAGTTAGGATGGGTGATCATAGAAGACCTCACTGAGAAGCAGGCATCTGAACAATACGATGTGGCTATTTGGGGAAAGGGGTTGGTTCTAGGCAGAGAAGGTAAAAAGTGCAAAGGAGGAGCAAGCTTGAAGTTTTGCTTTTTCTGAAAGGATTCATTTGTCTTATAAACGTTGCCTCCTAACACCCCCATTACAAAGTGGGCAAAAGATATGAATAGATACGTCTTAAAAGAAGACATACAGGCAGCCAACAGATACATGAAAAAATGCTCAGCCTCACTAGACATCAAAAAAAAAGCAAATTAAAACCACACTGAGATACCACCTAACTCCAGGCAGGATGGCCATCATCAATAACTAAAAAAAACAACAGACGCTGGAGAGGATGCGGGGAAAGGGCACACTTCTACATGGTTGGTGGGAATGTAAACTAATACAACCTCTGTAGAAAACAGTTTCATGACTCCTAAAAGAACTAAAAATCAACCCTCCATATGATCCCGCAATTCTCCTACTGGGACTACACCCAGAGGAACTTAAATCACTCTATGAAAAAGAAACCTGCACATGTATGTTTATTGCAGCATTGTTCACAATAGCAAAAACATGGAACCAACCATGCTGCCCATCGAAAGAGAACTGGATAAAAAAAAATGTGGTATACATATACATGATGGAATATTACACAACCATAAAGAAGGACAAAATTATGAACTTCACAGCAACTTGGATGGACTTAGAGTCTATAATACTGAGTGATCTATCACCAAAACAAAGAACTGAGTACCACATGTTCTCACCCATAAGGGGACCTTGAACAATTATCATAATACTGTAAGAAAAGCATTGGCAGTAGTGAGAAACTACCAGGGGTGGGGGTGGGATTGGTAGTAGTGGGAATCTGCAGGGGTGGCGGGGAGGAGGGGTGGCATACCTCATCAACAAGGGTACCTGTATAATGAACATTTGTATATCTAATCCTGAATTGTACCCCACATCTTTAAAATTAAAAAAAAAGCCGGGCTCGGTGGCTCAGCCTGTAATCCCATGCCTTTGGGAGGCTGAGGTGAGTGGATTGCCTGAGCCCGCGGGTTCGAGACCTGCCTGGGCAACTTGGCGAGACCTCATCTCTACAATAAATAAAAAATCAGCGGGATGTGGTAGCGCGTGCCTGTAGTTCCAGCTGCTTGGAAGGCGGAGGTGGAAGGATCACCGGAGCCCAGCAGGTCAAGGCTGAGGTGGCCGGGAGTGGCCACTGCACTCCAGTCTGGGCGACAGAGTAAGACCCCAACTCAAAAAATAAAAATTAAAAAAAAAAAAAATATGTTGTCTCCTTTCATCCCCTTAAAAACTTTGTGCAGAGGATAAGGCAGACATTACTCAGGATATCAATAAGGAAGTTGAGGCTCAGGGAGGTTGGGTAATTCAACCAGGTAAATGAGAAAGCCAAGTATCAAATCTGTGTCTCCTGATTCTAAAAGTCATGCTTTTTTGACAATACAACAGTGCACTGAGACCATTATCCCTGGATGAGGATTCTGCCTCATCTTCCCCAGTTCTTGGCACCATTTGAGGCACCCACCCATGACATACACCATTTCTCGTACCTACGCACCTACGCAGTGTACTATGAGAGCATCCTCGGCACCAGCCTGAGGGTGGGTGACATCACCGCTGACATAATGGAGGGAGGTTGAGTCTGGATCTTCATAATCCAGCTCGATAGAGCTCTCATCTTCCCCATCCTCAAGGTTCTCTGGTTCACTCTCCTCAGAGGGCAGGCAGAAGGACTGGTAGTTGTTAGACTCCCACCAAGCCATCCTTCAGCAGGCCAGAGAGAGAAGGAAATTAACCCAGGTTATCACAATTTCCCTCAGAGCACATTTTGTACTGCTGTTCACAAACAATAACTGCCAAGTGGAAATGCAATTAGAAATTCAATCCGATTGAAGTTTTCAGCTTATTTGTAAATAAACAAGTCTAACTGATTAGCTTAACTGCCTCCTGACTACACTTCAATAATGAGCATTCACTGAATGTCTCTGTTTTAAGAACAGGGCTAAAAGGGATTGTTCAAGTAAACTACTCTTTCTCAGACAGTTACAATAAAACAGAATGCATTTTCTCTGCCTTAGGCACTCAGGACTTTTCATTTACATAGGCTAAATGTTAAGGTTAAAGTTTAATATTTAAAACAAGTATTCTGTTACCTATTGATAACAGAAGTTTTCTGTATTTTTAAAGCAATGTTCAACAGTGGTCTCATAGTGACTCCTATACCAACTGTGACCCTCAGCTTGGTTAATACAGACATACTTCTTTTTATGTTCAGCTTCTTCCTTTTTTCTCCTCTTCTCCTCTGTTAGTCTCTTTCTCTTAGCTGCGGCTTCTTGTCTCTTCTTTCGCCTGTCCTCTAGCTCTTCTGGGCTCAGAACCCGTTTTCTTTTGGTAGACCCCTCCACTAGGCCTGGGATAAGAACCTGTAGAAAGAACAAGAATAATTACCAGGAAGGTCAGGCAGTGGCTGTTCCTCCCTAAATTCCATCTCTAAAGCCACCTCTACACAGTTAAGCAAAATGTTTAATATTCCATAAAATGTTACGTGCCCACTCACCCTGTGAGGTGGGAACTAGTGGAAGACACCTCAATTTAATGTTAATTACACATCTCACAGGTATGGGGATCAGGATATTGTGCTCTAAACTCAACCAAGCCATGCTTGGCACAGTTGCTACAATCATTTTGATTCATTTCATTAGGAATAAGGTACTTCAAAAAAAAATTTTTTTTTCAATGAAAGCATACCTAGCAGATGCCATTTTAAATTTAACCATTTTTGATGGAAATATTTTTACAATGTATTATATAATTCTTTTTAAAACAGGAAATTTCAATGTCACGATTATCTTAATGATAGCTAGCATTTAATGGGCACATTTTAAGTGCCAGGCACTATGAACATTACATATGAAATTTATGAGTGCCATCCTCTCTTAATGACATAGGGAGCACATGGAAAATTCTAATTTCAAAGTGTTATAAAATTTTGTTGTTTGGGGGAAAAAAATGACACAGGGTCAGGATTATCAATAGCAAAGTCTTGTATTTTGGTATAATATAGTGATCCATTTAGGAACAGCTCAGATAGACAGGAATGTTTTTACCTGTGTTAAACTGTACAATATATTCTCCTTGTTAATGTTTTTTATGCCAACTTTTTACAGTTTTTATACTAGGGTATAATTATACTAACATTTCAACAAACGCTTACATATTTATTTCTTGACAAATCAACCTAATAGAATAAGAGGATTCCAGCATTTTTTTGTTTTCTTAGAATGATAGTTTGGAAGAATTTATTCTTTTACATAAATTCATAGCTCTTACATTGCCTTTATTTCGGAGCGACCGGCCCTCTTGACTAGTTTTCTCCAAGAGGGTTTTCTGAAGCTTTACCAGTTGTTCAAATGATTTTCTGTCTTCTTTACTAGGTTCTTTAGAATAATCTTTACCTTCAAATAAGTACATATGGTTTTCTAGGAACATAAAACACAAGGAGAGAAATATTAGATTCTAAATAAAAATGGATTAATGCTATTCAAAATGATAACCAGGGTGAACAAGAGAACAGCCTATATTCTAAAAGGGCTAAGACCAGCTCCTGAAGAAGATATTTCATTTCCTGTTCCTACTGACATGAAGTTTGGGTTCTATATGGGGATGCCATACGCTGACTTTTCAAGTGAGAGACCATGGCTGAAAGCCCTTTTGGTCTATTCCTAGATGGTCTGTGCATCTCTGTTGGATTTCTCCCACCCTGCTGAGTCTTGGATAGTCTATCATTCATTCATTCCCAACTATTTGTCAGCACAAATCTCACTGTCAATAAACTCCTGTAATAAAATCCATGCTTTTAAATTCCAAACACACTTTTAATACTCAATTTTTTCCTATTTTCTATAATATTAAGAGGAATAAGTTGCAAATCTATGAGAAAAAAAAAGACAAAAGTGATTCCTTGGACTTACAATATTCTTTATAGATCTTCATGATCCTCACGATAATCCTGGTAAAATTAATCCCACTTATGAAAGGGGAAACTGAGGCTCAGACAGAAATTAAGGGACTCTTCAATTCTCAGTGGTAAAAAGTAAAGAAGGCTGGATTTTCTGACTCTAATGCTAGTGTGTTCTTTTTAGTATATTACTTTGTATATAGAAGGATAGAGGGATAATAGGTTAGCAAATAATAATTATGGTAATAACAATAAAGACAAAAGTGTCACCTTGAATAGAACTTTAGGCTATCAGAACACTTTCCCAACTATTATCGCATTTAAAACAAAATGGATTAATGTTATTCAAAGCAATAACGAGGGTGAACAAGAGAACAGCCTATATTCTAAAAGGGTTAAAACCAGCTCATGATAAAGACATTTCATTTCCCATTCCTAATGACACTGAAGTTTGGGTTCTATATGGGGATCCCACACACTGACACAGTTATTAATGGGACCATTTTACAGATTATGACACAAAAGCTAAATGAGGCTAGGTGACCAGCCAAGACTAGCAACCACAGACAGATAAGATAATGATTTGAAAAAGAAACATATAGCCAGGTGTGGTGGCTCACACCTGTAATCCCAGCTCTTTGGTAGGCGGAGGTGGAAGGATTGCTTGACGCTGGGAGTTTGAGACCAGCCTAAGCAAAATAGTGAGACAATCATTTCTAAAAATAAAAATAATAAAAATTAAAAAGAAATTAACCTCCTCTCTACAATAAGTTAAAAATTAGCCAGGCATGGTAGCGTGTGCCTTTAGTTCCGGCTACCTGGAAGGCTTAGGCGGAAGGATCGCTGGAGCCCAGCAGATCAACACAGGGGTGGCCGTGATTGTGCCACTGCACTCTAGCCTGGGCGACAGAGTGAGACTCCAACTTAAAAACCAACAGAAAAAACTAGTGTGTGTGGTGGCACACGTCTATAGTTCCAGCTGCTCAGAAGGTTGAGGCAGCAGGATCCTTTTGAGTTCAAGGCTGTAGTGAGCTATATTAGTGCCACTGCAGCCCAGCCTGGGAGACAGAGTGAGACCCTATCTCTAAAAGAAAAAAAAAAAAAAGAAAAAAAGAAGCATATTTAGTAGCACATGTTACCAAATAATGTATTTTCACAGCATTATGAAATCCGCTATAAGTATGTTTTCCCTAGAGAGTATAAAAGCAAAACATTTTCATTCTCAAGAGATCAATTGCCTCACACTTGTACCCAACTATAACCAGCTGTAATTCTAATTGGCATTTGCTAATTAAGTCAGCAGGGGGGCTTTCAATGAGGCACTCTATCAACAAGTGGAAAAAAAGAGCTGGGAAGTGTCAAATATGATCAACATATGTAGCTTCACACTGCATGCAATTCTCAACTTCTAATCATTTTTAAAAACCCTGGTGTCTAAAAAAAAAATTTTTTTTAAACCCTGCCATTCAAGATAAAACAATCGTATTTTTTAAAGTTTAATTTTGATTAGGGCAGTCTAAACCACTTTCATATTCATTTGCGTCATTTTAATTGTGTTCTCCATCTTCACTCTGTAGCCAAGAGGAGGTTGGAGACCACAGACCTACAGCCTCTTTTCTGTTTTACCAGGGAACCCTCTACCACAGAGTAAACCTATACCCATTCATCAAAGAGAAAATTCCAAATTTTAATACAACTGGGATTTTTTTCTGGTAGTTGGACTGTCTGAATAAATGCAATTTTTAAAAAGGCAGTTGGATTGACTGAGAAATATAATTATCTTTCTGGAAAACAATGCAGTTTTATTTGCTTTAGTAAGCATCAGAAAAATAAGCCAAAATTAATCCAGATAGGTGCAGAATTGGGTATAAGCTTTGATATTTAAAATAATCAATATATAACTTAAAAATAGGACCACATGCATCTTTTTCTTCTCTCACCTGAATCCACTAAATGATAGTAAAGGAAGACAACGGTGGATGAAAAAGTCCAATAACCTTTTGGAAAATGGAAAGTGGCTGAAGGAATAATAACAGATTAAGAGCTGTGGAAGTGAAACACAGGTACCTAGCAAAGGTGCAACTATAAGACGAGAGACCCTCTCCATCCTCCAAGAGCTTAAGGACTTACAAGTACAGGATACCATGAAGTAAAGGAACTGAGAGATCTGCATCCCAAATAACAGATATACTATTAGCCCTTGACTCATCCTGGTTTTTGTTGAGTAGGGGTCTCACTCTGTCACCCAGGCTGGAGGGGCAGGATGATGGCTCATCACAGCTTTGACCCCCTGGGCTCAAGCAATCCTTCTACCTCAGCCTCCCAAGTAGCTAGGATTAACAGGCACATTCCACCATGCCTGGCTAGTTTTCACCCTGTCTTTTTCAATTTGAGCAACCAGGTTTACTCCACCCCAACCCCTTCTAAAGAAGATACTAGAGCATTGTCTCTGGAGAAAGTCTTTGCCCAGGGCAAAGACTTTAAATACAGACATCAGGGAATGGCTCCCTCAGTGCAAAAACCGGCTCACCAACCAGTAATGCTAAAATAAGGCCCCAGGGCCCTTGTACCTGCCTGTCACAAAGCTGCTGTCAGCTTTGTGGTATTTCATTGGCACACATGATTAGACAGCCAGAGGATGTCAGATGGTTGCAGAAAACTACCAATGAGAACAAGAGATCCCAAAACAAATTTTTAAAAAAGAGGAACCATGGTGACTATAATTAATGATAATATATTATATTCTTAAGAAATGCTAAGAGATTGGATGTTAGGTATTCTCACCACAAAAATAACTATGTGAGGTGATATGTATGTTGATTAGCTAGATTTAACCATTCCACAATGTCTATGTGCTTTGAGGCATCATGTTGTACATGATAAATGTAACTATATCTGTCAGTTTAAGTAAATTTTTTTTAGAAAGAAGGGAAAGTAATTGAAGAAAAGAGATAATACAGTGAGTGAGTAGAGGAATACTTATTTAAAAGATATAATAAATATGCTTCCTGGAATACATTTTAAAAAGTTATAATAAATGTCCCCAGAGAGGATATTATGTCCTTGAAATGAGAAGAGTATACAGTTAAAACAAGCAGAGAACAAGAAAGAGTTCTTGAAGAATATAAACAAGATTCTATTACACAGAATTTTAAAGATAAAATATAAGAAAAACTCAAAGAGCAGTGTCCTATAAAATAATGCCAGCTGCCTAAATTCCAATTTCTCTGTATATCCTACAAAAACCATACAGATCAACAACACAAAACCACCCCAATCCATACCTGCTACAAAAGCAGGAGTCAGAAAATACTATAAACTTTAATTTGCAAATAAGTAGAGAAATAAATGTCCCAAATCCACTGAGACAGCTCCAAACCGTGAGTAGAGAGGCAGAGTCTGTGCAGAGAGGAGGGCAGAGGGTTCTAGCAGTGTCAGACAGATACAATTACCCTCCACAAAAAGGGTCACACCCCAAGAAGGAAAAAAATATAGGTCTGAGACCTGGTGGATCAGAGCAGTGTCTACTAAGGAACTGAAAGGAAAGGACTAGAACCACGCAGCCAGGAGTTTGGGAAGGCACTGCTTCTGGGGGAACGAGAGAACTTAGAAGAGAGAAACACCCATGGACAGGTTTGTGACAAAGGGAAAAAAGAAAGCAAGCAAGGGAAATTTACATCCCTATAGAAACACAGAACCAGAAACCATGCCAACTCCACTCCTCACCAAAAAAGAGCCACCATCTAGTAAATAAACTGCTTTTTTCTGCAGCACTGAAAGGAGGTACTCTTGAATTAAGAAGCCTAGTAAGACTCCCAAACTGCTCACCCTAGTCCATATTGAACCACCGTTGTTGCTGGTACAGAAAAATAAAGACACTTCAAAATAACAATGAGATGCCAGGAAACATCCTTACAAAAAGCTACTATGTGAAAAACTACTTTCAGTCAGAAATTAAAATACTCAGAATAGAAAAAGCCCAAAAAGAAATGTTGTTTCATCATCACTGCACTGTTGATGAGCACACAGTAAATGCTCAATCACCGTTAGCTGTCATTTAAAAAACAAACCCTTACTGTTTAGAAAAATAAACACAATGTGAAGATTATCATACCAAGGACAGCAGGCCTTACTAATAAACAAGGGAGAAGACCCATGCAACCAAGAGAGGAAAGGTACAAATTTAAATCCTTCGTACTACCATAAACATTTTATATCAGGATTCTGGTTCAAGTTCAGCTACAAGGGAACAGGCAGTCGAGATCTTAGACTAAACATGTCTTAAACAGTGCGTCCAAGATGACAATAGGGCTGGATAGGAAAGAGATGTCCCAGGGAGCAGCATTCAGGACTTTCCATGGGACTCAGTTCACTCATGCTCTAGCTTGGGGTGGGCATGCCATTGCTCTGCTCTAATTCTCAGCTTACTTCCTTCCTCTTGCTCTCTGCTCCCTCCTTCTGCCGCAGGCCAGGCATCAGAGATCCACTGGCCATCTTTTGTTTCTCCCAGGATGGACTCCAGGTCTATTTCATCCATGGTGTTCCCCTCAGAAGACAGCAGTTTATCCAAACCGAATTTCAGTATCTCACTCAACTTGAATGGAGAAAAAAAAAGGTTCAGTTAGTTCTCATGAAAACAAGCTTTAGGATACTAGCAATTTGCTAAGTGGCTTAACAATACCAGGCACATTCCTTCCCTGATAGCCTTTCTTCTCTCCCCATTATATATGATACAAGCCAGGGCTGGTTAACAGTTGGATGATGAAAAAGCAGAGGGGTAATAAATTATGTTCAGAGCTATTGACTGACTATTCTCCATAACAAAAAAATGTATAAGCCTCCAATTTTTTTGGAAGAATAACAGTAATTTCCTGCAATTTCTACAGCACCTCCACTGACCCTTTTTCAAAGCCATTCCCAGTAGCCACATGTGAGAAGTCAGAGACCATGCTGCTTTCCCACCTCTCCACTGTCAAACTTCTTAGAAAGTGAAGACGACATCGGGTACTTCACCTCTACAATAAACTGACTACTTAGCTTTGGCAATTTTTTTTCCACCTATCACAGTGTTCTATGGAAACCACCCTGGCATAGACCAATCACCAGACCCAAAGAACATTTCTCAATCTGAATCTTCCTGGATGTTCCTCTGGCATGGAACTACATTGCTTCTCTTCCCTTATTCCTCTCTGGGACACCCTCAGCCTATTTTTTATGGCTGTAGGAGCCACCCAGAAAGCCTGAATAATTTTTCCTAGCTTTCACTTGCTATTTCCAACTTTGTACCTCTCTATGCATTAACTCCGAGATGCTGAACCAAGTTGGATTAACAGCTTTGGCTCTCGACATCCTGCCCTTTTAGAGTGGGTCAATTACCCCTAGATCATCTATTTTGTAAGCAACAAGGAAATCTTAAGGTATTCTATAATAGCCTGGAAAAAGTTAGATAGTTCACATAAGCATGAACATACCTTGCTATATTTATATTTAACCTCAATACACGTAACCAAGATGACTGGCTTTGGCAGCTGCTGCCAAAAACAGAAGAAAGCCAATTATTTATGGTAAGAATTAGTCCATATTGAAACCTTCCCTTTGACCTCTTGTATTTATACTTGCCTCCTGGCTTTCCCCTTATTGCTTGCTTGTGATGTGTCTTAGTCATTAAGGAACTACATGTGTTTTTATGAGAAGCAGTATATTACAGTAATTAAGGGCATGTGTGTGGAGTTTAGTGCATGCTTGAATTGGAGTTCTAAATCTGAATGACCTTGGGCAAATTACTTAAGATGGGCTAAAGATAGTGCAATCTCATTCTGTTGTTATTCACTGAAATGACTGGAAAAGAACACCTCAGACAATACCTAGCATACAGTAAGCATTTACTACTACATCTACATCTGCCTTTCTCTGTTTGTATTGGAGTCTCCCTGCAGGATAATAAGCCTGCTTCCCTCTTTCAGGCTTCCAGAACTCCATACTGTGACTCCACAACTTATACTGTTTAGATTTACCAAACTAGAATCGCATCTTGGTATTTTTAAAAATCCCCTGCTTTTTTTTGAGACCAGGGTACTGACTGGTTTATCATCTTTGTTTTTGGCAATCACAAATAACTCATACAGTCTGGATGGGGAAGAGATAAATCAGACATTAGAGACAGAACTTAACTTTTCAATAACTTTGAGCTGAATCATGAAATTTGACAGAGCCCCTATCAAACAGACAGTAGTCTATGTTCCCACTAAGTATGTCTGCGTGTTTCACTACAATGTGCCCGGCAGCCCACATCACCTGGGTACCCCTAACTGAATCCCCTGAGCTCCCTCCACTGGGGTAGTTCAAGCATTGTAGTGACAACTCTCCCTCCTCTAACACCAGAACGTAGGCCTTCTGAGGCTCTGTCATTTTACCCCCTTTACCATGCCCAATGGTGAACTCATCTCCCTCAAGGTTCTATGGAGAACTGTAAGAGTATCCACGGTGTTCCCCTACCTTATGCTGTACCTCTTAAGTGTTCATCTCACATTTGTTACTGCTTCTTAGTGTGAAAACAAAACATATGGCCTACCCCCCCACCACATATGGGTAAGCGTGCATCAGAGTCAGCAACAAAAGGAAAACCAGAAAAAAACCTACACTTACCCCTAAAAGAAACAAAAAACAAACAAAACCCAGGGTTACTCTTTCTAGTTCTAGTGCCAAAATAAATGAAACCTTGAACCTTCCCTGTAATTACTGACTCCCTAACAAAAACAACATGATCCCTGTCTTTTGTGATGCTGATGTGAGAAGATATGCAGTGGCCTTTGTGGATATGATAACCATGTAAAAACTGTTTTTAGCTACTTATAAACTTGGTAACTTTGCTTGTAATATTACATAATTTTTTCCCTTTTAAATTCCTGTTGTAGGGCAACCCCTTCAGGTCCCCTCCCAGTGTGGGAGCTTTTCTGTCCTCTCAATAAATCCCGCTTTAAAAAAAAATCCCTGTCGTATTTTTTAAATTTGATAAGCTAGTCCTTTTAAAGTTTAGCCTCTCTTGCAAACCTTTTGCAAATGAAATGCTTTCCTTTTGTCTGAGTTTTCTTCTAACAATAGTTTTACAATGTATTTTTACTACAGACCCTATTGACTAAAGCATACATTACTTTTATCTTCCTAAAGTTCTGCCCTACCTCCTATCTTTCTAACTTTTATTCTCCTCATCACTCAGGCTGAACACCTCACAACTATCTTTGAATTTTCTATCTCTCTAGCAACCCACCCCTAGACAGTAGCCAATGTTTGTCCTTCCTTTTTTCACAATGTTTCTCACACTAGACCCTCCCACGGCTACTGCCCTTGACAGACATTTATTACTCATTTCATGTCTGCATCTTCCTAATATCCTAGGAATTGGTCTCTCTGTATCCAGACTCTCAACCTTGAGACAAAATTCAAGTGTTACAGGCCAAGGCTCTGGGACCAGAGGTTTCTTACATTTCCATGTTTGATTCAAAGTTGTCTATCTAAATGTACCAAGGCAGCTTTTTGATTGCTGTAAATTCCCATCCCCCCTCAAGGAACCATCAACATGAATAGATCATCTTGGGTCTGCCCTGCTGGTAGGCCTAGTTAATTCAGTCGCAGGGATGGGTGAAGGAGGATTAGGAGAGCTTGAGTTTTGCCCTTGTTAATTTAGCTTTAGGAGTGGGTAGGGACCATGGAATGTAAATTGAGTAAACTGTATGGCCTCGGAATGTAAATTCTGAGTAAACTGTAATGCTTCGGAGTGGGTTTTTTGGTAATGATGCCAACCCATCTTCCTGTAACCTGGTTGCAGAAATAAACTCAATTTTCTCCCAGTTTCTGCCTCTTGTCTTCAATTGACCACGAGGGAAACAGCTGGACTACTTTATCTGTGAACACAAGGACCTGGGATATATTATAATATGGGTTCTAATTTTAACCCAAGGGCCACTACAGAGTAACTCAAAGTCTTCTTCTAAAAGACAGTTCTCTCTACAATCTTCCAAGTCAGCCTTTGACTTCCATCCAATATTCCCTTCTTCAAGCAAATTAATTCTAGTTCATTCACCCATTTTTCCTATGGCATAATTTTGAATTCCTGATCTCATTTGCCCTCCTCTGAGCATGAAGTAATGTAAGCCGCTGATCAAAGAGTCTGGGATTAAGAAAGAGGTATGGAATTAGTTGTTATTGATTATGCTGTATTCTTTAGTCTAACTAAATTCTCTTAACTGCCCTCTGAGGTAACTAGTGGTATTTTCATTTTTAGAAAAACAAAAAAGAGAGTAAATCCAAGAGGTTAAGATATCTGCTCAAAACCCCACAGCTATTAAGAGATGAGGCTTGGATTTGAATCCATGTTAGATAGCCCAAAGCCCATCCTCCTTAATTGATATCCTACTGCTTTTACGAATCACACTCATAGCTCCTACACCCTGCATGCAGTAGGCACTATGGCAAGTAGGAGGTAGGCCAGAAAAAAATTTGTAGGTGGGGAGAGTGGTAGCTCTTTTCATTCACATTCTCTTCCACAGAGAACACTGACATATTCTAAAGTGAAGAACCATATATTATACCTGGAAGTCAGCATCAGTCGAAGGTTTCTGGGCACCCAGAGTGAAATGGCCTCCCTCTATAATCATGTTGGTGAGCTGCAGTTTGGAGGCTGCTTTCCTATAGACTATTTCTTCCACAGTGTCTCGGCCAATCAGTCGAATAATTTTAACAGATCTGTCCATAAGTCAAATAAGAGTAGAGTGCTGTAAGAGTCTGCAAAGCTAGGTACAAGCATGCAAGATAAATACAAGGGGACCCTCCCCCCAGAAAAACCCCCAGAATTATCCTTTTGGAGGGCAGGCCCTTTGTAATACAGGCTTTCCTCCACTAGGTAGTGTCCTGGGAACCCATTAGCATCAGTGTACTAGCTGGTGTTGTGAGAGGATACATTTCGCTTCAGTGAATTATTTTTGGAGATTCTGTCAATGTATTTCAGGCTGGGTGATTTACAAGTGCACCTGCCCACACCACGCTGAGTGTTCAGCAGTCTTTGACCAAAACAGCATGATTCCCATGTCCCCCCTTGCCTATTTACCTGATCTTGCCCCGAGTGACTGTTTTTGTTTCCCTAGATGAAAGAGTTTTTAAAAGAAAATGTTTTGCTGATGTGGAAGAGGTGAAACAAAAAATGGGAGAAGCACTAAAAGGCATCAACATCGACAAGTTCAAAAACTGTTTTGAGCAGTTGAAAAAGCATCTCGAGAGGTATATTACATCAAATGGAGAGTACTTTGAAGGTGACTGAAGTTTAAACATGTAAGAAAAAAATACAGTTTTTTATAAATAAATTCTGGGGTTTTTTGGTTCCTCCTTCATACAACTAGAAGGAAACAAAACCAAATAACATATTCAAGGTACAATTAAAAGGAAGTTGTTTCATTTGGACCTGAGCATATATTAGTGAGAACTGGTTTTAAATTCTCTCTGAACTTTTCCAGAGGAGTCAAGCAAAGGATGATGAGGTGACCATAACTTGGGATTCCTTATCTGCAAAGGAAGACCTTTGCAGATCTAAATTATCCTCAAGTCAAAAGCTAACACCTATCTTTTTGGCTTAGCCCCATAGCCTCATACCCCTATTCTTTAACTGAGATAGAACCTAACTCAAGAAGGATGAGTTAAATGACTTCTAGTCCTTTTGCAATTTAATTTTGTTGTTTTTAAAGTAAGTCTAGGCTGATAATGTGACCCAAGACTACTACAGGAGTCAACAGCACAGATGGGCTAAAACCCAGCAGTCTCTTAGCAACACGGGGCTACATTCTACATCTTCCTGCCCAACCTAGAACCATTGCCAAACAAGCCAAGGAAGAAGGAAAATGCTGATGCTTAAATCACTCACTTGTTCTGGCCAATTCGGTGAGCCCTGGCAGCCGCTTGCAAGTCATTCTGAGGATTAAAATCACTGTCAACAAAAATCACAGTATCTGCTGCCGTTAAATTCATGCCAACGCCACCTGAAAACAATGCAAAAAGAAATATGTTCCGCGCACATAGAGAAGGAGCTAGAAAATAAAGACACAAGGCTAGAGTAGGTCAGACTGCTAAACTGAAACCAGTCAAAACTACTGGCTTTATCCTTCAAACAGATACCCCTGTCGCCAACTCCAGAGCCTTACAGTGGTTAGAAGTGTGCTACCTGACCTCATGTTGCCTGACCTGAGAAAATTTAATTATTGAAAGTAACAGAATGAGGGGGCAGTGGTAAGTGGCACGAGTGGATACTTGAGTTAGTGTCATAAAGCCACTTTAAATCTCTTCTGTTTAAAAACCTTGATTAGATTGTGGCTAGAATAGTCTGTGGAAAAGGACATATACTCTTTCAGAAAACAGTTCTAAATATGAGAGAGGTCTGCTGTGGTTATTGTTAAGAAAAGAGCACTGAATGCCAACAGCAAGTTATAGCTAGGTAGTAAGATCCCTGACACAAGTTAATGAGAAGAGTGGGAAGCCACTTCCCTCTGACTGGAGAAAACTTCAGTGATTCTTTTCTGTACTTGTTTCCACATTAATCAAGAGAAAGCAACAAAACCAACTGCAAGACAAAAACACTCCATGGAACAACTTTCTGGTCTTTTCTTCAATGCTGTAGGAAAAGGGCTGAGGAGGTACCTTAGGTTACAGGAACTAATTAAGTGGGAAAGTAAATTGCAGACTTCTATTTGATTCATGTGAAAACAAGTACAAAACGGACTCTCTCGCCAGGGTTGTTAGAGCTCACTGCTGAGCCAAGCAAGCTAAAAAGGCTAACTTTTGAAGAAGACTACTCTAAGTTAGATCTAAGCCAAGTCAGGCAGAAATATTCTAATTAATGATTTAACATAAAATTAAAGTTGGGATAAAGAGATAATAATGACTGATTATTGAGGGATACTAAATTATAACTAATAATAATGATAGTACACTTCTGTTGTTCTTACTACTTTGCCAAGCATTGTTCTAAGTACTTTACATATATTATTTCCTTTAACCCTCACAACAACTCTATGTGAGTAGTTATTGTGATTATCCCCATTTTATAGATGTTGAAATGGAAGCACAGAGAGGTTAAAAGACTTATCTGAAGTTGCACAGCCTGAAGGTGAAAGAGCCAGGATTCATACCCTCATGGTCTGGATTCAGAGTCTGTGCTTTAATCTACTTTACTATAATACAACTCAAGAACTTGTTTCATTTAAAAATGTGCTTCATAAAAATTGTCTTCTTCTTGAATTAATGTTGTCTAAATTCAGCTCTTCTTCACTGGAGGGTGATATCTTTATAAATAAGCTACATCCATACTTTTTGGGGGCATATTCGTGAGCTACCACTGCCATCTGGTGGCAATATGATTCAATCACAGAAACATGGGAAAGCTGAAGGGAAACCTAGCAAATAAAATGAAAATGCTGCCAAAGTCCAGCAAAACTGTGAAAGCAAACAACAGGTGGTGTTTGGGAAAGGTTAATGTCTAGGACCACTTCAGCTCCTAGAAGATCAACTCTGAGTCCTCTAAGGAGATTAAGTGAAAAGCAAAGATCTCCTCCTTCCTGACTTTAGGTGTTTCAAACATAATGCTCCTCTCTGAATATGAACATGATGAAATCATTAAAGCATAGGTGAAATTGTTTTCCCAATAGTAATGATGTGTTTCCTAATTCAGTTTCTCCTAAGACTACGCCTGAGAAAACTGATCACAGGAGTAAAGGGTTGAGATTCAGGGTATGGCCTATGATCTCAGAAGACAATAAGGCCAAATGAATCTGATTATATTTTATATTATTAATTTTACAATGGAGAAAAGACAGCAGGTGAAATAATCTTACAGTCAAGTATTATATATAATACTTCTTTATACAAATGTCCTTATAGTACTAGGCACTTCAACAGCTTTCTAAATAAAACTGAACTCTCTTTTTATATGCATATCAATCTGTCTTTAATAGAGGACACACATCCTTTTCATGTTTCTGCATGTATTCCGTTAAGATTTAGGTCAAAAAATAAGATAATGGCCAGGCTTGGTGGCTCAGCCTGTAATCCCGCGCTTTGGGAGGCTGAGGTGAGTGGATTGCCTGAGCCTGTGGGTTCGAAACCCACCGGGGCAACTTGGTGAGACCTCATCTCCACAATAAATCAAAAAATCAGCCGGGTGTGGTAGCGTGTACCTGTAATTCCAGCTACTCGGAAGGCTGAGGTGGAAGGATTGCCCGAGCCTGGCAGGTCAAAGTTGCAGTGGCCGGAAGCGGCCACTGCACTCCAGTCTGGGCGACAGAGTGAGACACTGACTCAAAAAAAAAAAAAAATAAGATAATGAAACTCATACTCTATGAGTTCAAAACTAATTTAAGGTTTGCTTGCTCCAGGACATGAGAATCATTTCATTTCCAAGAACTGATATAAAATTATTTAATAGTATATTAAAGCACTCTGTAACTGGTAAAGTACTACAAATGTCATATATAATATAACATATAATGTCATAAATAGTTCTAAAAAGCTAGTAGTTTTAATATAATTGCATTTTTTAAACAACTAGATTTTTGCTAAGCTTTTACAACACTATTCCGGAAGTACTTATAGAAGATGGACAACTAGCAGACAAGCTGTTATCTTATTTTCCAAATTCATGGTTAGGAAGAAGAGCTGCCTCTCCTGAGTGTAAATAAAACTTTGTACAAAATTACAGAAACCTTTCAGGACACTCCCAGGTCTATCGTCAAAGCAAATTAGAATTACTTTCCAACAGCTCCAGGTTTCAGCCTTTCTTCCTTAATGATATGATAGCTTGGACAAGTTGGATAGAAAAGAGCACCATGCTGGAAATCCAGTACTCTAGTAAACTATGTTAACTACTTCAATTTCCCTTGTTTTATACCCCTGGGGAAAACCTCATCTTTCAGAAAATTAAGGGAAAAGGTACTAATGGTTGGGATATAAAAGTACTCTACCACCCTCATTTCATCAATGCCTTGTGGCCTACCTGCCCTGGTACTCAGAAGAAAAATGAAAATGGGCTGCTGTCCAAAGTTCTTAATGGCCAAGTGTCTCTCTTCTCCTCTCACAGAACCATCCACACGCTCATAGCTGTAGCCTTTACATAAAGGAAGAAAACAGAGACTCTTAACCCCTTTCAAGTACTCTTTGAGGAATAAAAAACAACATCGGTCCAAAACCAAAGGTCAATTCTGTCCTTTTTCATCTACAAGCATGGCCCTACTTTAAGCAAATTCCATGGGAAAAAAATTAAATTTAGGGGGACAGTTCACAATTTTACAAAAGAACTCACTATAACACACTCCTCTGGGATTTTTTAAAGGCATGCAGTTGAAATCTTTGGCATTTATGATGTTAACACTGAGCTTTGACTATTTCCAAGCAACCATGAACAACTGCACTGTGCAGAAGTTTCTTATTTTGCTGAGACACAAGTCTTACTTCTGTAAGCAGCAAGACAAGCACTTGAAAGCAGGTGAGTGAGTCTGCCTGATGGCCCAGCATCTGCCTTTGAAAAAAGCTTTAGGGTTGTCCACCTGTCATCATGCACCATATGGGGAAGGGGAGTTTTCTGCAAGTGTCCGCTGGACCAGGTATACCAGGTATACTGCAGTGGGGGGGGCATCAAGTCAATCTGAGAGACCTAGTCTGGACTAACTTTTTAAATGGTAAGGTCTGGAGCTGATACTTCTTCACCCTTCACCACTGGGCTCAATATCAATCAACGTTGCAGCCTTTTCCCCTCATCCCACACAAATCTTACTATACATTAAACAGAGTTCCCAGATAATATAATCTGCATTCCCTATTGTCTACATGAAAAAACTGATTTTATTTTTCCCCTGGTTTATTTGTGGGATCCCTATAATTTTAATATTCATCTTTTTAATGATTCTGAATAAGTGTTCAACTGCTGAGGTAAATGTTACAAGACACTGTAAGCTCTCATTACCAAAACTCTGCTTACTATGTTTTCAGAAACACTCAACATTTCCACAACAATTGCTCCAGTGCCCATCATTTTAAGTCACATAACCAGTGGGAACATGAGTATTTATTTCTGCCCATGTGTCTATCCTGTGCTCTCAATTCTTGCCTTCACACACCACTCTCCACACTTTCGATCTTCTTTTGGTTTTGAATAATATTCTTGCCCTGCTTTCCTCTGTAACATTCACATACCCAATATCACTCTTCACAGACCTAGCTGGACCGTTAAGTCTAAAAAGCCTTAGGTAAGGTAGTGGCCAGGGAGCGTCACCTCTGTAATCCATATAGTCTTGGAGAATATCCAACATCTGGGTCATTTGGGAGAAAAGTAAAACCCGATGGCCCCTGGAAAGAAAAGAAAAGGAAAAAATGCCAACTCTAGTAGTATTTAAGGTGAGTTTGCATCAGGCAAAACTTACCAAAGAATACAAGTTTATAAGTAAATACTGAAGTAGAAATATAAATGTCATGTTATTTACAGAGACTTCCTCAGAAGTTCTAAATGCGTTATGTAAGAATACACCTCCAAAAAATAAGAGAAAGAATGTATCTCCATGTGTAGTCAAGAGTAGCCATTCTCAAAGTAAAGTGCATATATTTCCAGGGGCATGCATTAATGTACCAGGGGGTATAAGAAGCCCTAGAATAACCAAGATACCTTTTCCTGGAATGTCAGTTTGCTCTATGGAAAGAAATATAAGCTTGCATTTAAACAGCAAAATACAGATATGTGAAGGGCAAAAAGCAAAATTCAATGCCCCTCAAAAAAAAAAAAAAAAAAAAAAAATTAGAGATCCCGAAGAATTTGTGGTCAGCCTTCCACAGCTGACTCCTATTTAGGGGTGTAAAGGCACTATCTTGTCATTTACAGTTATCTTGGTTGAAAAGTCTGAGAAGCATCACCTTAGAGAAGGGGTAGGTGATATCTCATCTTCCATGATAAATGAGAACACGTAGGGAGAGGAGAGAGGAAAGGAGGGGTTAAAATAATGGATTAAGTCAAGAACAAAGTCAAGCCTAGAGTTCTTTACTACAGTCATTATGTTAAATTTGCATTAATATTGTCAAAATGGTATTCTCATCATGAAAACTAATTTAATCTGAGCTTGCAACAAATGTAAAATGAACAAGTATGGAGAACTCTTTCAAGACTTGAGCCCCAAATGGGTGGAAAAAGCATTGAACTTGAACTTGATAATCTCATCTCTGCCAAATGCTGGCTGTGTGGTCTTGGACAAGTCACATAACCTTTCTGGGTTTGTGAAATTAAAAAGCTGAGCAGAAGGTATTTATGGATTCTTCTCTAACTCTCCATATCTAACATAGTAGATATATCAGAGCCAATAAAATAAAGCAAAACATGCAATTATTTAACTTGCTCATTCCTAATATTGAACAATTTTGCCAAATCTGAAATTTTAGGTTAGTTCAGGCCATACCTGGGCAGTCATCCCAAGGGAATAATTTTGAAATCACTGGGAATCTGGGCCTTTTCTAGACCCCTCTTTCCCTCTGGTGTCTAGGAGGATCAGGTTTACAAGTTAGACACCAGGCCGCTAAACACTAACTGAACCTGCTCTTCTAATGCCCAATTTACATCTCTGGGAAAGAGTCTTTCAAGTTACCCCTGAGTTCTAATCAAACTCCACAGGCTTACAAAAATGAATGTTTGCTGAGCCCTTATTATTTGTCAATTCAATGCCAGGTACCAGCAGGCAATTGTAAAATAAATGCTCAATGCTGTCGCTGTCCTTGTGGAGTCAAACAATATAGGTGGAGTGATATGGTTAACATACATCAAGAAATCAGATAGCAGGTTAAGGTACTGCACAGCCAAGTGCTGGATTAGGATCTTAAGTGTTACAGGAATTCAGGAGAAAACAAAAAACTGACAGTGGAGGGGATGAGGTGGGATGGGATGGAATGGGGTGGGGGTGTAGTCACAAAGAAAGCAGAATCGGAATCATCCTTAACAAATCAGGGAGTTCCTTACTAGTCAGCTCTTAAGAGTCATTAGCCCAGAGCAGAAAATGTGAACCTACTACTTACCTAGAATATAGGAATGCCAGCAGCTTATCCAGCAAGTGTAATTTCCCGCTAGCCTCAATGAGATGATCTCCAACTTCAAAAGGCTCTGGCTCTACACCTGGAAAAGAAAGAACCCACTCCCAGTAAGGTACCCCCAGCCAGGGCAGACTTCTTGAGTAGAGAAGAGAATAGCTAGGCTATAGTAAGACAGGCCACACTCCTTGTCATTGATAATAGGCCCAAGTCTCATCTGTCTTTGAAGCATTTTATAATTATTTGTAGCTGGGCTTGGTGGCTCAGCCTGTAATCCTGTGCCTTGGGAGGCTGAGGTGAGTGGATTGCCTGAGCCCGTGGGTTCGAGAGCTACCTGGGCAACTTGGTGAGACCTCATCTCTACAATAAATCAAAAAATTATCCGGGTGTGGTAGCATGCGCCTGTAGTTCCAGCTACTTGGAAGGCTGAGGTGGAAGGATCGCCGGAGCCCAGCAGGTCGAGGCTGCGGTGGCCAGAAGCAGCCACTGCACTCCAGTCTGGGTGACAGAGTGAAACTCCAATTCAAAATAATAATAATAATAATTATTATTATTTGTTTGCATTATGAGCTCAGTGTTGCTTAACACCAACCACAGAGCCTGGCACAACCTACATGCCTAATAAACATTTATCTAAGGAATAAACTCACTCTTTAGTGATGCTAAAGGTCAAAGAGATTGAAAATTGAAATCTTGAGGCTCTGACTCTAAAAAATGAATCAAGAAATAAAGTTCAATATGTAAACTAGTGATTCCCAAGGTATGGGATGGCAGTCAGAATAACCTGGAGGGCTACTTTCAAAACCTACATGTTCACAATGCACCAGACCCCTTTAAAAGGTTCTGATATGCACCTAATTAAGACTCTGTTATATTTTTAAACAGTTAACAGCACTACTTGGTAGAGACTCCCTTAAAATTTCTACAGTAAACCCTCTGCACTGATCCTACCTATCCTAGAGCCTTGTTTGAATAAAAAGAAAAAAATGCACCTCAAAATTTGTAGAATGCAGCTAAAGCAGTGCTTAGAGGAAAATTTACAGAGGATGAAGGGGAAGTAGACTGGGCATGGTGGCTCACATCTGTAATCCCCAAACTGTGGGAGGCTGAGGCAGCAAGACTGCATGAGTCCAGGAGTTTGAGATTAGCTTGGGCAATACAGCAAGAACCTGTCTCTACAAAAACAAAACAAAACAAAACAAAAAACCCAAAAAACGAGGCGTGGGGGATAGGATGAAGCAGCAAAGGAGACTGAGAAGGAGCAGACAGAAGGCAGGTAAAGAAGCAAGAGGAAGTGTTATCCCAGAAGCCAAGAGAAGAGAGTGCTTCAAGAAAGAAGTGATCAACTGTGCAAAGATTTCTAAGAGTTTAACTGAAATGTGAACTGACAACCATCGGTTGAGCAGCATGGAGATCGTCAGTGAACTTGGAATAGTAATGGTGAAGAAAGGCTGACTGAGTGGGTTTGAGACAATGGGAAATCTAATCATGAAGAAATGATCAGATAAATCCAGATATGACACATTCCATAAAACCACTGGCCTTGATTCTTCATGTCACGAAAGACAAAAAAAGGCAAAAAAAAACCCCCAAAATAACACAACAACAGCTGTAGAATGTTTCTAGATTATAGGAAAATAAAGGGATATGACAAATGCAATTCAGGAGTGATGACTAGATAAGAAAAGAAAGAAAAGAAGAGAAAAACATACCCATGAGGGATATTAGGGGCACAACTGAAGAAACCTGAATATGAACAATATATCAGATAACACCAATACAGAGAAGCTGAGAATAAACAAAGGAGACACAGTAAGTAAAGATAATTATTTTGAGGAATTATGGTATGATTTTGGCCACAGAAATATTAATAAAAAATAATGCGGGGGGGGAAGGGCACTATCTCACCATCAAACAAATATGGGTGATCCACACATTTTCGAAGCTGAGACAAGATGTTCTGAAGTTTAACTTTCTTTGCCATCTCATTTTCAAAGGCATCTGAAATTTTTGAAAAAGAGAAAAATGTACTACTGACCATAAAAAAAAAAAAAAAACAACTGTGAGTTTCCGTAGATAATCTTATTCATTCCACTAATATAACCTTCAGGCCTATATTAATCTCCCACACTTCACTGAATTGCATTGAGAATTAACAGCATATTCCCATGGCGTTTTCTTAACTATTATTTTGTTTTAAGAAAGATGCTTAAACTATAACTTGAACTCAGGAATACTTTGTTACTCTTTGGCAAATTCTAAATTTTCTTATTTAACTGTTATTGTGGAGTCAAGGGACAAAAGAAAAAAAATACAAATCGAGAGATTGTTCCTCCCAGTGAATTTAATTCACCAAAAAGTTTTGCAATTTTTAAATACAGCAGTTCCCCTTTATCTATAGGGGATATGTTCCAGGATCCCCAGTAGATGCCTCAAACCACAGACAGATAGTACCAAAGCTTATATATACTATGTTTTTCCATATACATGCCTACCATGATAAAGTTTCATTTATAAATCAGGCACCTTAAGAAATGAACAATAACTAATAATAAAACTGAATAAGTATAACAATATACTGTTCACTATTCCACAGATGTTTTCAGCAACCTCAGCACATAATTTTTTTTCCCTTCCTTACTGAGAACTTTTTGCTTAAAAGAAGCACTTTACAGCTTCTCTTTGGCATATCCAAAATGACAGCGTCACTACTCTTGAGCTTTGGAGGCATTATTAAGTAAAATAAAGGTTACTTGAACACAAGTATGATGATACCATGGCAGTTAGTTTGGTAACAGAGCCCACTACTAACATTGACAGTGTGGATACACTGGACAAAGGGAGGATTCATGTCCCAGGAGAGACACAGTGTGTGACTTAAAACTTATGAATTGTTTAGTTCTGTAATCTTCCATTTAATATTTTCAGACCACGGTTCACCACAGGTAACTGAAACTGAAACTGTGGATAAGGGGCACAACTGTATCCAACAGGGTGGGAAGAAGAAAGGCATGACTGGGACACCTAGAAATGTTTTCCTCATTATATGTAATAAGAAAAACAGAGTGAGAGGGAAAAAAAGGAAACTTCACAACTGCAACAACCAAGTCTGAGTTACATTTAAGATACCCTGCCACAGTCTCAGTATTCTCACAGTTATCCCATATTCTTGGTATACAAAGTGGGTGTGAGCCTAGAAGTGGTGGCTCACACCTATAATCCCAGCACTTTGGGAGGCCAAGGTGGGAAGACTGCCTGAGTTCAGGAATTAGAGACCAGTCTAGGCAACATAGTGAGACCTCATCTCTACAAAAAATTTTAAAAATTAGCCAGGTGTGGTGGTGCACGCCTACAGCCCCAGCTACTCAGGAGGATGAGGCAGAAGGATCACCTGAGCCCAGGAAGTTGAGGCTACAGTGCAGCCTGGGTGACAGAGTGAGACCCCAGCTCAAAAATAACAATAACAACAACAACAACAAAAACTCAGAGTGAGTGTGATTATAAAATATTTCCTTGCATGAAAGTCACATCCTCATTTTGTTTCTAAATGAACAAGTGCCCTCAATTACCTAGGTCTTTCATCAAAATGGCCTTGTAGTATTTTTTTTGCAATGCTGACATGCCGTGGTACATCACTACTTCTGTCTTCTTGGGAAGCTCTGTAGCTACCTCAGCTTTTACTCGCCTCAGCAGAAATGGCTGCAAGAGTTTGTGGAGTTCATTTGCTGTATGAGAAAAAAAATACAAGAAGTGTGGGACAACAGTAGAACCAAGGCATTAAACTACAAGAGAATACAGAGCAACTTGTTTCTGTTTCTCATTTTCATGCCAATTCTGCATGGCAGGCCAGTGTAATAATTCTTCACAGTATTTCTTCCTTCATTGGGATTGTCTTCCCAACTCCTTCAGGAATCATTACTGGTTCAACCCAAGAACAGGAACACTCAAAAACTTGATTATCATTCGTATTAATAATCTCATTTGCCTGAAGTTCTGTCTCCAGAGAACTTCAGTTCTGTTTTGCATTTCACCTCCTTGATCAACATAGCATCTTAAAAATACAGGGCAAAGAATACTGCACTCATTTTTATAGCTGAGCTAAGTGAGGCTAGAGAAATTAACCACCTTATCTAAGTCACAATGCTGGATATGATTGTCACCAGCATTCAAATTTGGTTCTTTTGACTTAAAATCTCATTTCTTCCCCAGGTGTCTTAAATTTCAAAACCTATCCTAAATTAAAATTATGCTACATGTAGTATTGCCAGATACTGTAAATAAAAATATAGGTGCCTAGTTAAATTTGAATTTCAGATAAACAGTGAATAACTTTTTAACACAAATATGTCCTGTGTTATATCTAACTAGGTGTCTTATATCTTAACTCTAAATAGAGGAGTAATCAGAGTGGGTTCCCCAGGTAATCTTCAGCTGTGGTATGGGGATTTCTGCTGTGAGATGCCCCTCGGACTCACACTTACCTAGTACATACATATTTACTAGTTGGCATGCCTCACATTTATTTAATTAATTTATTTATTTTTGAGACAGAATCTCACTCTGTTGCCTAGGCTGGAGTGCAGTGGCAAGCTCATGTCAACTGCAGCCTCCACCTGCTGGGCTCAGGTGATCCTTTCGTCTCAGCCTTCCAAGTAGCTGAAACTACAGGCGAATGCCACCACGCCCGGCTAATTTTTAAAATTTATTTATTGTAGAGATGAGGTCTCACCAACTTGCCTAGGTTGGTCTCGAACCCTTGGGCTCAGGCAATCCTCTCACCTTGGTCTCCCAAGTGCTGGGATTATAGGCATGAACCACCGCACTCAGGCTTTATTTTGAAAAAAAAAAAAAAAAAAAGAAAAATCAACCCAGAATAATATCACAGGGACAGGCAGATAATCCTTCAAGGCAGACCAGCAAAGGTACAAAAGGAAGAAGACTATAGAGCTGCTGGCTGCACAAATGAGGAAGACTTCCCATCCCAGATTTCTGGTTTTGGTGCAGTGTTAAAAGAAACACTAGGGCTGCAGAATGCTGAACAGCAGTTTGGGACTACAACACACCTATTTTTCTGCCTTAGGAAGTGGCATGTATAGTTAACAAAGTCTTTATAGAAATTACAAGTTTGGGGGAAAAAAGTCAGCAGGCTCTTTCTACTTCTTCCAAAAGCTAACCAAATAAGCCCTATTGTAGAATTGTGTAACAAACTATTATGAGAGTCATGAATAGCAGACAACTGGGAAAACTAAGGAACCTAACATCTACCCTATATTTGTGGCTCTTTGTCTCCCTGGAAAGTGTCTTCTGGCTATCAGTTTCCTTTCTCATCTACCTATAGTCATTAAGCACAAGGACAGTTTCTGTGCCAACACTTCTTGGGGATGACTTATAGGAAAGGAACTTACCTGACTCAGACTTTTTGTCAATATCTTGATAACGTTGAACAAAATCTTCTACTTGTTCCCTAGGAAAAAGGTCAGGCTCCACAAAACTGAGGAGGGAGTAGAGCTCTTGGAGGCTGTTCTGGATGGGCGTTCCGGTCAACAGGAGTCTGAAGACTACTGAGAACTCAAATACATGAATAAATAAAATTTTAAAAGAATCTGTAACACTGGGATATAAGACAGTTACCCATCACAACCTTTATCCATACAGAGACAGACATGATTTAATGGAATGACCAAGGGGACCTGAAATCAGAAAGCTCAGGTTCAAGTTGAATACTACCATTTGATATAGGAAAGAATATCTCTTCGGTTTCAACTATAAGAAGGGGACAACAATCCTGTGAAGAAGATACTGTTACTGGGGTGTAAGTAATAACACTTTATGAACTATCAAGGACTACATGAGTATTCAGTGTGGTTACTGTTATTCAATCTATGTGAGGATTCAAACTATATGTTACTACCTACATGGGCAATACACGAAAGCATTAGGGACACACTGCACATACTCATGCCATTTGAGAACCCAATGCTATAGGGTCAGGCCCCACCACTACAAGCAAAAAGCAAGAAGAGCTGTACTAAGAGAATGTCTGTAAAACTTTACGGTGTGCCAGATGCAAGACATCAAGACTTCTGGATGTTTCTGAACATAGAGCGGTACTGAGCCCCAAAAGTAAAACAATTCTTTAAATTTTCAGCAACAGATGAGAACACCAAGAATAAGACACTAATGAAGTAAAAGGTTAGGAAAAGAAATAACAACAGATATTAGGTCAAGCAAAGAACAACCTTTAAAGTGACATCAGCAAGAATTTAAATCATTAGAATTAAACAATACAGCACACAGAAAGTCATATCTTATATATGTATATTATTTTAAATATAAAAATATAGGCTGGGCTTGGTGGCTCAGCCTATAATCCCAGCACTCTGGGAGGACGAGGAGAGTGGATTGCCTGAGACCACGGATTTGAGACCAGCCAGGCAACTTGGTGAGACCTCATCTCTACAATAAATACAAAATTAGCCAGGTGTGGTAGCGTGTGCCTGTAGTTCTGGCTACTTGGAAGGTTGAGGCGGAAGGATCGCTGGAGCCCTGCAAGTTGACACTGGGGTAACTGTGAGCATGCCACTGCACTTCAGAGCCTGGGCAACAAAGTGAGACTCCAATTCACAAAAAGAAAAAAAAAAGAAAATACAATAAATACAATATGTATGTATATACATATTCACACATATACTCTGATATTTAAAATAATGAACATTTTTATTTTTAAAGTTATATACATGTATACATAAGTATATATGTTTTATATTTTATTTTGGATAAGTACACACACAGCAAAGGATATGGCAGTTATATAAATCCATGTATTAATGTAGGAATTATTGGTATGTTTTCCTTTTCTTGTCTTTATATATATTGATTCGGGAGAGGTCTAAGAAGGCATTGCTTTTGTAATATGAAAAAATGATAAATGAAATAACACAATCACTTAAAACTTACATTAAAAAAGGTTTTTTGGCAATCTCTTTTTTGTTTGTTTGCTTGTTTTTAATCAATGTCTACACATTCATGCTTGCTCTACTTGTTAGGCAATGTTTTTGTAATATTTCAAGTACTACATACATTTTTTCAACTGGTTGAAAAAAAATGCTCCCAATAGCCAAGTCACATTTTTATAGCATGTGTTCAACCAAGTAGAGTTGAGGTGAACAAAGAACATGATACCACAAAGCCAACCAACATTGCTAGTTAAAACAGTCAACTTATCCTATGACACGAATTAGCATTTTGATTCAAAGTAGTGTCCATTTTAGCAGAAAAACTTGTAACTGGGTAAAAAAGATCCAGAGACAAACCCTGTTTATATACAGTACTTTGTAAGGTTTTTTTATGTAAAATATTTTGCAAACATTTTTGATGCTATTAAATATTATTGTACATAATTGTTCATAGCAGCCTTACTTCATAAACACCATATAAACATAACATAAATTGTATAACCAATTCCCTATACCTCACACTTAGATTGTTTCCAATACAAATTGAAAACAGTATTAGGAAGGGGGAAAAAAAGGCATCACCCCTCTCCTCACCTCTAAGTCCACTAAATAAATGTGTTTTCTTTCTAACCAACTAGTTATCTGTAATTCAAACCTCACCTAAAAAGAATGCTTAGATGACTCTGAACAATTTCCTCATTTAATCCCTTTGAATCATAAGTTTCCTTATGAATAACAAGAAAAGGCTCTGGGACTAACAAAACTTAAGTTTCCCTACTCCAAATTCACATTCCTTTACTACTCTTACTTCTCTCATTGTAAATTAGTAAACTGCCATGGTAGTTTATGAAGCAGTTTGTATAGGCCAAACACCAGAATATAACTGCTATGCTTTGAATGTGTCCCCATCCAAAATTTAGGTGTTGTCACTGTGATAATATTAGAAAATGAGGTCTTTAAGAAGTGATTAGACCAGGAGGGGTCCTCTCTCATGGATGAGATTAAGACCCTTATAAAAGAAGTTTCATGTAGTGTTTGGCTAGCCTGCTCTCCTGTTCCCTGTTGCCCATCCACCTTCTGCCATGTGAGGACTCAATAAGAAGACCTATGCCTTGTGCCAGCACCTTGATCTTGGACTTTCCAGCCTCGAACAATGTGAAATTAAATTTCTAAGTAGCCGGGCTTGGTGGCTCAGCCTGTAATCCCGCGCCTTGGGGAGGCTGAGGTGAGTGGATTGCTTGAGCCCGCGGGTTCGAGGCCCACCTGGGCAACTTGGCGAGACCTCATCTCTACAGTAAATCAAAAATTAGCCGGGCATGGTAGCGCGCGCCTGTAGTTCCGGCTACTCGGAAGGCTGAGGTGGAAGGATTGCTGGAGCCCAGCAGGTCGAGGCTGCGGTGGCCGGGAGCGGCCGCTGCATTCCAGTCTGGGCGACAGAGTGAGACTCCAACTCAAAAACAAACAAACAAACAAACATAAATACATAAATACATAAATAAATAAATAAATGTAGCCAGGCGTAGTAGTGCGTGCCTGTGGTTATGGCTACTTAGAAGGCTGAGGCGGAAGGATCGCCGGAGCCCAGCAGGTCCAGGCTGCAGTAGCCGGGAGCGGCCACTGCACTCCAGTCTGGGCGACACAGTGAGACTCCAACTCAAAAAAAAAAAAAAATTTATAAGTATAAATTAACTAGTTTGTGGTAAGCAAACTAAGACAACAACCTCTTAGAATAAGATATCATTGAGAGTCTCTGTAAAGAAGGCAAAGGACACCAGGGAGCAGAGGGGATCCCAACAGGGGACAGCAATCTTTGAGACTGGGCTACTAATAGACAGTGACCACATCTGCATTAAAACTCTAAACCTACAACTTTTAAGCAAGTAAATACAGAATTCAGATTTAAGACTTTCCTCCAAATGACCTCTAAATATATTAATTGGTTTACTATAGGACAGGGACCAAATTTCAATTATCATCACATAAATTAACATATGTGGTCTCATAAATGAAAAAGCCTTTACCAGGTCAGTGAGAAGAAGGGTACTTCATATTCCACTGGCTCCTCAGACAATAGGGCAAATCTAGGCTACAATTATATCTACTTTGCCAGAATGATGCCAGAGATCAAGAGAAAGGAATGAAAGCAAATGTATCACATTCAATGGTAGGGTAAAGATAACTTAGATTGAAGGTAATATTCAGTGGTATGAAATTGGTTTCCCCATGACCCCATGTGAACTGGTAATCTTTTTTTTTTTTTTGAGTTGGAGTCTCACTCTGTTGCCCAGGCTGGAGTGCACTGGCATAATCACAGCTCACCACAGCCTTCAACTCCTGGGTTCAAGCGATCCTCCTGCATAAGCCTGGGACTACAGGTGTACATGACCACACCTGGCTAATTTAAACAAAAAATATTTTTGTAAAGATGAGGTCTCCTTCTGTTGCACAGGCTAGTCTCAAACTCCTGAGCTCAAGCAATCTTCCTGCCTCAGTCTCCCTAAGTACTGGGATTACAGTGTTAGCCACCATACCCGGCCAGAAGTTAGGCCATATTAAGTACTACTTTGTCATCTACAAAATGTTCAACTGGTCTTGCAGAAACGTGACTGAAAAACATTATTTCAATTTAATTAACTCTATACAGGCCTTTAATTTTTTTTTTAAGAGCATTATGGGGGGAAGGAGAAATGACTAGGTGGAACACAGGATTTTTAGGGTAGTGAAAATACTCTGTATGATATTATAATGATGGATACATTTCATTACATATTTGTCAAACATGTCATTCTCATCATCAGGTGGTATTAAAAGTTACATCTAAGTTTTCTGTTTCATGGACCAATACAAGGCTTAAAAGTTAACTAAAAAGAAGTATACTTAAAACTCCCTTTCTAAAAAGTTAATTCTATAGCACTGACTGTACTTTAGATTATTTATTAGAAAAAGGCTCAAATGATTCATATAGGAATATTATAGTAAAACCTTCAAACAGCAGTCCTTGAAAGGTGTACGTTGCAATGTAAAGAACCTAATACCTATTAGCCACACTATGTATCTTTAATTGATTTTAATTCTCATAACAGCCTTCCAAGGTAAGAACCAATTATCCCCATTTTACAGATGAAGACACTGAAGTGCACAGATATTAAATAACCAACTCAAGGACACACAACCAATGGGTAGAGAGCTAGAATGTAGGACTCCCACCATGTCACTTTTCATCAGCAGAATGTACAACACCAAGAGTGAATCCTAATGTAAACTAGGAGCTCTGAGTGATAATGATGTGTCAATGTAGGTTTATCGAGTGACAAATATACCATTCTGGCGATGCTGATAACAATGGAAGATATACATGTGTGGGGACCAGGGGCATGTGGCAAATGTCTGTACTTTCTGCTCAATTTTACTACTTACCCTAAAACTGCTTTTTTTTTTTAAGGGAAAAAAGTCTATTTTAAAAAGGAGGATTATATAAAAACTAAGACTATCCTGAAAATTTACCTCTGAAAGGGTCTTATGTAGCAGAGAGCTTTGGTTTTTCAACCTGTGAGCTTCATCCACAACAAGAACACTCCAATGGAATCTGTGAGAGAAAATCCAAGCTTTCAGTTTTGTGTAACTTTAACACTTATTTCACAACCAAGTCTTACTGCAAAACTATGACTGCTTTTAGAAAGTCTTAACAGGAAGCCCATTCTATTAGAAATATAGCCAAATTACCTTCCTATCTGAGAGGTTTCCATGTATGTAAGACAATACATGGATAAGACAGTAAAATTAAGGGTATTTTTTTCCAAGATGGGAAACACCTATGCAGAAAGGAAGAAGACAGAGATAGAGACAGAAAGGAAAAGTAAACGTTTATGACTCTCTATCCTACTACGTGCCAGACACTAAACTCATGGCCTTATGTGTTATTTAGTCTAAGAGAAATATGGTAAGTAGACTTAACTGTGCTCATTTTACCATTGAGAAAAATAAGCTCAGAAAGGTTAGGTGACTTGACTAAGGTCATAAAGTTTGAGCTGACATTCAAGCAAAGAAAGAACAGAGATGGTAGTGTCATAGTAACTTAATAAATGTGAATTTAAAATGGGAAAGTGGTGAATAAGATCCAGTGTTACAGATGTCCAGGAAGATATTGGATGTGTTAATATGGAGGTCATTGGTGGCTGTTGCCAGGGCACATTAGGTAGCATACGAGGTTATAACAGCAAATTCTCAAGAAGTTTCTGTCGTAAAAACATATCCTTTGACAACTACTACTCAAGAAGCTGTGCAAAAAAAAAAAAAAAAAAAGGAAAAAGAAAAAAGATGTATGAATATGTTTTAAGTTGCATTATTTAAAACAGCAAAAAATGGAAAATAATCTAAATGTCTAATAATAGATGATGAAATATTATATAGTATTCTAAATGATAAATGATTATGTTACAATAAAAAGACTCATACCATAACCAAAAAGATACAAATATTGTATATCCTTCTTTTTTTCTTTAACAAATGTGTAAACCATACAAAAGGTAATAAAGTAGAAATTATAAGATTTTTAACTTTTTACTTTGTAAACATTCTGGAATCCCATTACATTATTTTTATATTTAAAAAACTAAGTGTATATATGGTAAATAGAATATTGGAAAGATATTAGCTATTAAAAGGAAAATTCCTCAAAAATTAGGGAAAGATTTTGAGTACAGATTGGCCTTATATGGAGGAAGCCTTTTTCCTCTGAGGCTAAAGAGAAAATCCAGAAGACAGAGGACAGGTGGAAGAACAGAGATGCCTACCAAATTACCATTTACTAACTGAGATGAGTGTAAGTGGAGGGAGATCTAAGGGTCCACAGAGAACACAGGAAGTCCAAGCAGAGGGCTGGGTAGCATGAGTAGGACTACAAGAATAAGGGCCCAGATGAAGTTGGACAATGTTGTAAGACAAGGTGTGAAAGTATCTGTAGTATAGTACAAGGCTGTTTGAATCAGTCTTCAAAACCAATTCAGCCCTATTGCCTAGTGAAAAACCAAACACACGGGCATCCAATAAATGCTTGTTCAATGACAGGCTGTGGGGAAGTGGATTTTGGCTCAGCAAAAGGAAGTAGGCCGAATCACTCATCAAAGGACACTTTAAAGGATGCTCCCTGAAAGGGAAGAGATGAGGGGAATTTCAACACTGAATAGAGACTCTGACAAGGTAACCTCTAATCCTCTTGATCTAAAAATTTTGTCTACTGTCCCCAAAATTTTAACTTTTTCATATTGTCAACATGCATAGTCTGAACTTTCCATAATAAACCTTTTCAGGGCAAAGATTATATTATACTTCCCTGCTATTCTCAGAGTGTGCCATACAGTAACATGCAATATAGCCTCGCCAACTATACTGAAAGAATACATTTACAATGTTGAGATTCCTATTATGAGACATTATACATGTCCTTTTGTTACTTAGGTTCTTCAATCCACCTGAAAATGCATTCAAAACAGATTATCTGAGATAGAAAGATTATGTTTCTGCTATATAATGTAAAACTCCAGTACACTTTGATACTTTGAGTAGTCTTTAAAAAGAGGCTCCAAAGCACTGAATGTGGGGTTTAAATGTCCGCTTTGCCACTTACCAGCAATGTAACCCTGGATGGGTTCCCCAATCTCTTACTTTCCTCACCTGTAAAATGGGTAACACCTGTCTACTAGGGTTTTCATGAAGACTAAATGGGATGGTTCATGTAAAGCACTCAACAACATTTATGTCCCAATTTTATTGTCTCATGTTTTATGGTTATCTGTTTATTTCTCATCTCTCTACTGGAATTTATGTCCTCTTAGGGTAGTTCTATGATTTACCTCTCTGGTATTGTTAGTAACTCTCAGAACTTTGTCTTTCCAATGAGAGACCTTCAACAAATACTAAGCTGGATATTAATAATAAAAAAGAAGAAAGCATATCTTCTTCTTAAGAAAAGATAATATACTCACTTAAAGGAAATACTGGATAGAAGTCACGAAATCTATGACCTCGCCTCTAGTATTTCAAAATAAGATGAAATCTAACTCACAAGAACCTGGATGATAAATAACGTTTAAAATTATTGATAAAGTATCTTAAAAACAAAAACCCAAATTTTAAGGATGCAGAATACTCATCTAACCATGTCATCATTACATAGGTTATGGAGAATGAAAGCCTGTCATCATTATCTTTCTTTCTTAATTACCTAAAATCTAACTCTTCTTTAATCTACATTGTAACTGTTATCTTGACATGACCATGTTACTGTAACATGTCATTCTTATTATCAGGTGGTATTAAGGGTTACATCTAAGTTTGCTACTTCATGGGCCAATATGAGGCTTAAAAGTTAACTAATGAGCAGTACACTTAAAACTCCCTTTCTAAAAAGTTAATTCTATAGCATTGATTGTTACTTTTTTATTTATTAGGAAATGGCTCAAATGATTCTTTACTTCCTATTACAGTAAAATCTTCAAACAGCAGTCCTTGAAAGGGGTAAGTTGCAATGTAAAGAACCTAATATCTATTAACCATACTTTGTATCTTTAATTAAATTTAATTCTCATAACAACCATCCAAAGTGAGAAACAATTATCCCCAATTTACAGATGAAGATGCTGAAGTGCATGGAAACTAAATAACTAACTCAAGGACATAAAGCTAACGGATGGAAGGCTAGAAATAGGATTCTCCATCAACAGAACTCATGGAAGACACACCAGACATAGTAGAGGTAAAGCACTAAAATGTGAAGATGTGGTTTTCATGATGCGTTCAACACAATTTCTGAAGTAGTACACCTACTCACGATTTTAGAAATGATGCGTCTTTCAAGCAAATCTGAAAAATGAAGAAAGACATGTTACAAAGATTGGTATTGACAGACTTTGATATTAATAAACTAGCTTTTTGTGGACTCTTAAACTACGAGATTTATCTAAGTCTTATTTGTTCACTAGGTTAAAAAAAGCTCTGAGTATAATTTGTAAGTAGTACTATCTTATAAACAAAGAGAAGGGAGGCATGGTTAAGTGAAAGGCCTTGCTTACAGTGATGCAGACAGTCTGAGCTTGAAGAACAAGGATTTAAAATGAGACTGGAACGAAGTGTCCTCCACTCTCGTCCTCCAGTAACAAACCCTTTCCCCTGCCTGCCTACCTGATCTCTGCTCATCAACCAAGAGGCAGCTCAAGTGCTACCTCCCTAGGAAGCCATCCCCCTTGATCTCCCAGGAGAGTAACGGAAAGAAGTAATTTGAAGCACAATAATTCTCCAATTCCTTTGATCACAGTCTCTGAGAATCTGATGAAGGTATACTACCTGCCCAGAAAAATGTGTGTTCTCAAAAAAACTTAAATATAATTCCAGAGGAATCTACAGCTTCTAAGATCACAGGTTAGGAGTTCTTCCTGTAGAGCAACAAATGGATACCTCATAGGTAGTCAGCAGCACATGAAAACGTGATTCCTGTTTCAGGTCTTGCTGAAGGTGGGCTCTTTCCTCTTTGTTGCCTGCATATGTTACACAGGAAAGACCTGGAGCAAATCTGAATCCAAGAACAGAGGTAGATAAACGTGGCCACTAGAGTCATGGAACAGGATGTGATTATCTGAAAAATTACATTTTCTGGAAGGATTGCAATGTGGAGACTTCATGAGATCCCACAAGCAGAAAGAGTGCTGGAGCCCTGAATCTTTTTTTTTTTTTTTAAGTCGGAGTCTCACTCTGTTGCCCAGGTTGGACTGCAGTAGCATGCTCACGGTCACTGTAGCCTCGACTTGCTGGGCCCAGGCAATCCTTCCGCCCTCAGCCTTCCATGTAGCTGGAACTACAGACGTGCGCTACCATGCCCAGCTTATTTTTTTATTTACTGTATAGACGAGGTCTGACCAAGTTGCCCAGGCTGGTCTCAAACCCCTGGAGTCAGGCAATCCTCTTGCCTCAGCCTCCCAAAGTGCTGGGATTACAGGCTTGAGTCACCATGTCCAGCCTGATCTCTGAATCTATCCAAAGTAATGGTTAAACCTCAGGGCAAGTTCCTGTGAGAATAGATAGAAGGATCAGATTTAAGTAGGTCTTGTTCAGACTCTAAAAATAAAACATGTTACACAGGAACTTAGTAATATGTTATTTACTTCCTATGTCACTATAAAAAAAAAGGAGGTTTCTCCTTTAGTTCGTCAACATTTACTAAAAATGAGAACTGACTGCTAAACTGCCAAATAGTTAATAATCACATGCACTGGACCCTCCCCATATCATATCCTAAGTGTCTTCCTACAATGTATCAATTCAGAGTTTTCTGGAACAAACTCACTGATTATGACGGCATGCTGTTTTATCATATTTTACACATAATCCAGACAAAAAAAATCTTAATCAACATAAACAAAAAAATTCAGCTACATCTACTCTGTACCTCTCCATTTCTTCTTTCCAGTTGCTCAAAACAGACAAGGGACAAAGAATTAGAAACGGTCCTTCATCGTTTAATCTTCCTGCCAAGTAAATGAAGAAAGCAATAGTCTGGAACACAGAAGAAGAAGGCAATTTTGATCACTTTTTTAAAATAAGAGACCACCACACAGTTCCCACAACCCAGTAGGGAACATAAACTCTAATATATGACTTATTTTACAAAGAAATAATGTACAATTTTCCACATATTAGGAGGGTAATCCATTCCTAAAGTGAAATAATACAAGCTTCAATATACTTGCCACAGAAATTTATGATATTCAATTACTTCAGTAGTTAACGAACAATGAGGCTCAATAGTTGGGTAATTGAACCTCTTATGCAAAGAAAAAAGCCAGAAAAGACAACAGAAATCAGTGAAAATAATGCAACTAATTGACAAGATCAGCAATATTCTGTAAACATAAAGCAAGTGCCAAGATATCACAAATGGCCCTACACTGCTTGCCAGGCTCTCCAAAGGGATGTCTTCCTTTCTTGCTAACTTCCTCCCTCCCCTACAGTTTTCCTTCCTTCTACATGTATTTACAGGGCATCTTCTACTTGCAGGGTACAGTGCTAAGGTCCAGTTACACAACAGTAAACAAAACAGATAAAACTAGCTCTCTTGGAGCACACATTCTACCAGGAAAAACAGACAATAAATAATCCTCCTAAGCTTAAGGAAAGGCATAAAATACAAATCTTTGTAATGGCAAACAGGCACACCTCAGAAGATTCTAGTATACACTTTTGACTTGAATGTTGTGATATATAGAGAAAATAACAACCTATTTTAAAACCAAAATGTGTTAGGAGGCTCCATCTCCAAATGCTGAGTTATTTCTGAGAAAAATCTATCCTAAGGATATAATTCAAAATTCTGAAAGAGTCAGATGCCCAAAGATGTGCACATCAAGATTAATTTAAATAGCACAAAAAGAAGGGGGAAAAATACCACCATTCTTCATCTGTAAAACATTTAAGTAAATTATGATAAATTATTTTGATAGAATATTATACAGCCAGTTGATATTGACTGTGAAGAATACAACAAAATGAAAAATTGCAATGACAGTGTTAGATTAACAAAATGCAAACTATACACGCATTATAATTTCAACCATGCAATACATAGATTGCTACTCATTATGGTTTGCATGCTGTGATTATAGGGTGGCAGTTAATTTTTTTATAATGGATGTAATTTCCTTTTAACTTATCTATGACTTCCCAGCCCAAATTGTGCCCAGAGCAATGCTTTCATAAGTGGCTCACTGGATTAAGACTATTCTGTTTAGCTTTCTCTAAGGATGCAATTTAGAGAAAGCTTATCTTTTATTACTATAAACCAGATATGTCTTCAAAATGAATTTGGAATCACTAGTGAATTCCACCAAGCATTTAAGGAAGAAATGACACACCAATTCTACATAAACTCTTTCAGAAAATTGGAGAGAAGGAAATACTTCTCAACTCATTCTATAAGGCTAGCTTTACATCAATATTAAAACCAGATAAAGACATTACAAGAAAAGCAAATAACAGGCCAATATCCTTCATGAACAGAGATGCAGAAATTCTACAAAATTTTAACCAAACAAATATGGCAGTGGTATATTTTTAGGGAGCATAAATTAGAACTATGAGAACACCCTGGGAAAAGGACAAGTGAATTTGCTAGTTCTGAATGAAGTCAGTAGAGCAATTCCAATGACCAAGGCAAAGGAGATTGCAGGGACAGTCCTTTCCTGATGCCAGAGACAGTCAGCCTGGATCCCAGAAACATCTGTGAAACTGATCTTTGTTATAGAGCTCTCAGTTAACGAATGTACTATGACCAGAACTGTCTTGTCTGGGAAAGTCGAGGGTTATAAATGAGGTACGTCATGGTATACTACTAAGAGGTCATACTGTATTCTGGATAACTCTGAGATTGATAAAATATATCTGGCTTAAACAGTCTGCAGCACATGGTCAGACTAGTCTATTGCAGAACTGCTCCAGTTTGATGTTTATGTATATAAGGTTAGCCTTGGTGGGGACAGTTGAGTTTCTAAAGGGATGGATGGGACCCTTGCTTATTCTATGTGTTCACTGATGAAACCTTTTTGGGATTGGGAAATGAGTATCTCTGTGGTTTCTGATCAAACTTCCTCTGCTGTGTATCCTGATTGCACTTTCTTTAGTATCCTATAGATAAACAAACCCTGTGTGATTAACCCAATGGGTAATTTATGGCCTTTCCAACAATCCAAGACCACCACTGACACCTGTCAATCCAGGGTAGCACTGGTGATTGTCCTGCCAGAACATTTCAACATGCCATCTACTTATCAATGTTGAAGGAGGCTGTCTGATTCTTTAGGTCTCTAGATTCTATCCTACCTCCTTTTAAGGCCATTAGATGGTCAGGTCATTTTGAAAAACACAGAGCACTTCCTCTAACATGATAGAGAAATAGGAAGGAGGCTCGCCTCCCACTGAGAATGAGAAATCAATGTGGGAATGATTCATTGAACTACAAAAAGTATTGCTAAGGAGGTCACAGTCTGTTTGATTCCTAGGCAAGTATATTTGCTTTACACAGAGAAAAATGTATCCAGGTCTATTAGTTGCAATTTTAACCCAGGCCTGTCTTCTCACAGATAAACGTCAAAAGCCAGATGAGATAAGAGTAGGACGCAATTTGAAACCACTGCTACCACTAGAAAAAATACACTCTAAGACTGTGAACTCTTACTAAAGGTTCAGGCATTTCACCTACTAGTATAAAAACACATACTGTAGCTAACGGCTAAAGATGGTAGTGAGTTGTAAGGAGCTATTTCAGTGGTGCTGAACAGTGGTCATCCCTCAGTAACTTACCTGGCAGGTCTTCCCCAGGCCCATCTCATCTCCCAGGATGCAGCCATTTTGACAATGGAAGCGTTGGGCTAGCCAGTTGACTCCCTCTAGTTGATAAGATCGTAGATGAATCCCTATGAATAAAAAAATACATCAAATCTGAAGAGCAGACATTTCAATACTCGCCTAGGCAATGTTCTAAGTCTTTGAATGAGGATCACAGCCTTCCCACAACTCCAGACCACACTGGCCATATCTTTTGCTGGGAAGAAGATATGAATATATGAGTATCTGCTGACTTCCAAACTACTTTTTGAGCAGACATAGTCACCATTATATGCAAAGCCCTAAAACAGCTTGTCACTGTTACCTGATCCCCTTGATATATGAGAAAGTCAACTTGGGATTTGGCCTCTATACCACCTAGTCTCATGCCAGAGTCCATTCTGGGAAATGAGGCATTACTGATGCAACTTAACAAACAACAACACATGGATTGTACATGTGTCTGCTTGCTTAGTTGCACCCATGTAAATTTGCCATTGGTGCTAAATGGAAAAATTGAGACAGGACTACATTAAATAAGGCTTCAACAGAGAAGGAATGTTTTAAGAATGGAAATGATGCTTCATAAAGGGTGTTTAATAGTATACGATGATGGCAGAAAATGTGTGAAATCCACATGGAGCTTCTGCCTCTCTTTTCTCTTCCCTTTGGGAAAAAAATCCTATTTCAGAGAATAGTCCTATTTTTGGAAGGTGGAAGACACTAACCATATTTTATATAAGAACTATTAGCAAAACTAGAACTTTCTGATGTAACTTATACATTTAAAAAATCTATACATATATAATAATTACAGACTGTTAAAAAATAACAATTGTTTTCTAGAGACTTATTAAATACCAAGGAAAGTAGTAAACACTTTACATAAATTACAGTACCTCAATTAATTCTTATAACAGTCCTATATAACAGTGTGTAGATTAGAAAATTAAGGTAGCCAAAAAAGATGTGAAATTTGGAGACTCCTACTTTCAGAAAGATGGGAGTATATGTACTTTCCCCTATTTCTCCCACTAAATGCAACTAAAAATCCTGGACATGACATTATAAAACAAACATAACAATCCTCTGAAAGGCATACTGAAGAAGCAGACTGGCCAGGGACCTTAGGATCTAAGGAGTGATGAGATAGTAAGCTCCCTGGGATTTTTTTCCCCTCATATATCTGTCTGGGAGGTCAAGAAATCAGCAAACTGGAAACACCAGTTGGTGGAGATCAAACACTCACACACACACACACACACACACACACACCCACACACCCCAAAAGCCTGCTCCTGCTAGAAAATGGCAACCTACGAAGATAGAAAGCTTTCAGATAATAACTGCTCTTTCTAGCCAGATAACACAGCAAAAAACCTGCAGCCCCAATCACACCAGCAAAGACCAAGTGGGGAGCATAGATTTCCATCAATGGCTAGAAGGAGGTACCCCTCTATCCCAACCAGGATGGGTATAAGAGAAGTCTAAGTAGGAAATTGGGATTTTTAGCCCCACCAACCAGTAATAAAGCCCTCCTTGTATGCTTCTGCCTTCCCCTGCAGTATCAGTGGAGATCCAGTGGGGAGCCAGAACTACTACCCTCACCCAAGAAGGAGGAACCCCTTCTCTCTTCCCAGATGTTAACAGAGGCAGACAGACGAAGCCTGGTCTTCTATCTCCTCTTGACAGTTACAAGGCAGCAGTTCCACCTCCCCTGCCACCGTAGTGCCAGACAAAGACAAACAGAAAGTTTGAAATACAAACATTCCTGATTTCATTTAAAAATCATTCATCATACCAAGAACTGGGACTATTTCAAACTAACTGAAAAAAAGTAATTAATAGGTGCCAACACACAGGTGACACAGATGTTAAAATTATCTGACAAAGATTTTAAAGCAGTAAGGATAAAAAAATGCTTCAACAATTAACAACACACGAACAATTGAAAAAATAGAAAGCCTCAAGTAAGAAATAGAAAATCTCAGCAAAAAAATACAAAGAAGAACCAAATGGAATTTTTTTTTTTTTTTTTGAGTCAGAGTTTCACTCTGTCACCCAGGCTGGAGTGCAGTGGCACACTAACAGCCACTGCAGCCTAAACCTTCTGCCTCAGACTTCCAAGTAACTGGAACTACAGGTGTGCACCACCACACCCGACTAATCTGTTTTATATGCTATAGAGGCAAGGTCTTGCCATGTTGCTCAGGCTGGTCTCGAATCCCTGAGCTCAGGCAATCCTCTCGCCTCTGCCTCCCAAAGTGCTGGGATTACAGGCGTGAGCCACTGCGCCCGGACAAATGGAAATTTTAAAACTGAAGAATACAACAACCAAAATAAAAAAGTCCAATGGATAGGATCAATATCAGAATGAAAGGAAGTGAGGAATCAATAAGCAGAACAACAGAAATTACACAATCAGAACAAGAGAGAGAAAAGAGACTGAAAAGTTAACCTCAGGGAACTGTGGGCCAATAACAAAAAATTTAACATTCATTCACTGGTGTCCACTAAAGAAATATAGGCCCAAAAAAGTACTTAAAGAAATAATGGCTGAAAACTCTTAAATTTGACGAACAGCCTACAGATGAAAGAAGCTGAGTGAAATGCAAACATAAGAAGCCCAAAGAAATGTACAGCAAACCAGGCTCAGTGGCTTAGCCTGTAATCCCAGCACTTTGGGAGGCCGAAGTAAGTGGACTGCCTGAGCCCGGGCAACTTGGTGAGACCTCATCTCTACAATAAATCAAAAATTAGCCGGGCGTGGTAGTACATGCCTGTAGTTCCAATTACTTGGAAGGCTGAGGCAGAAGTATCGTTGGAGGTCGATGTTGGGGTGGCCGTGAGCATGCCACCATATTCCAGCCCAGGTGATAAAGTGAGACTTCAACTCAAAAAATAAAAAAAACTGTACACAAATGCATATAACATCTTTCTTTTTTTACAATAGCCAACAACTACAAACAACTCATATATTCTTCAGTGGGTGAATGGTTAAACAAATGGTAGTATATCCATAATATGGAATACTACTCAGCAATAAAAAGAAACAAACTGTTGACAGATGCAACCATCTGGATAAATCTCCAGAGAATTATGTCGAGTGAAAAAAGCGAATCCCCAAGGTTAGATATTATATGATTCTAATTATATATCACTTTCAAGATGACAAAATTATAGAAATAGAGAACAAATTAGCAGTTGCGGATGGTTGAAGAAGTGGTGGGGCAGGGAAGTAAGTGTAGCTTTCAAAAGGCAACATGAGGGATCCTTGCAGTGATGGAATGTTCTGTTTCTTGACTGTATCAATGTCAATATCCTGGTTGTAATACTGTACTATAGTTTTGCAAGAGAAACGTTAAGTTTAAAAGTTATATGGGATCTTTCTGTATTATTTCTTACAATTGAATGGGAATCTAAAATTACCATATGGGATCTTTCTGTATTATTTCTTACAACTGAACGGGAATCTAAAATTACCATAAAATACAGTACTTAACACTTAGACGTTAACTACAAAAATCAGAAATTACCCTAGCCAGGTTAGGCAGAAAGGGATTTAATACAAGGAATTAGATCACCATAAAATTGTTTGTAGGGCTGGAGGAGAACCATGCAGGCTAAGCATCCAAGCATAATTATTGGATCAGCACCACAGAACTGGCCCACTAAGGATCTACCTTCCTGACCAGGAAGCCAGGAACCAATCAGAGGCCACTGCACCAGCTGTCAGCTCCAGGAAATTATCACCTCAGCCACAACTCTCCCAGCAAAATAAATGCTCTGTACCCTACCCTAAATGATGTTGAGGAAGACTAAGTGATAAGGAAAAAATTACAATTTCCAAAAATAATGTACATGAAGCCCCATTTTACCCCCCCAAAAGGAAATTATATACACACATGGACAAATGACTGGCAGGATAGAGAACATGTGAAAAGTAATGGGACTGTGAAGATTAAAATTTATTTTCTTTATGCATAAGCTATTTCCCTACATGTTTTACAGAGAACATGTACTACTTCTGAAACCAAAAGAAAAAAAATTAGTAAGAATTTTTTCATCCACTTACAAATAATAGTTTCTCAGAATATTAATTTATTCTTCCAAATAGAAATAGGACTCACAAGTTTTAGCAGTCAGAAATTATTTCTTTGACTACATCTATTTTCCTTTCTTTCCCCCCACTACCAATTTATCCCACCCAAGTTTCCACCCAAGCATCCACACTTACCTACCCACTTCTGCATGTACTCACTCTATCCCATCCAAACTCACAATCTCTTGTCTACTCGTGTTCACTAAAAAGCATTAGCCAAATAGACATTGCTCCTGGTGTATTAGCCACAGCTGAGAATCCTTGCCACCTTTCTGAGCCCTCTCTCACAATAGCTTTCAAACCAAAGAACCAAACAAACCAAACCAAAGAACCAATTCACTTGCAGGGAAACAGGCAAACACACAAACATAACAACTGTAATCAAGATATGTCAAACACAAAAAAGCGGCTCACAAACTCATACCTAAATTGGAGACTCCTTACAACCACAGATACACATTCTTACAGACTCAGGAAATCAAGAGAGAGGTATCATGTCTGTATTCTCTCCATCTTCATCCATCCCTCGTCTAGGCTGAATACAGAACTGCACCTTCCTTCTGTTTCATTCCGAGAACAACAAGCCTCACACTTTCGTGGTATAGAGCACATACTATAAGTTCAATAAATACTTGCCTATACTTTTATTTTATTTTATTTTTTTGAGTTGGAGTCTCACTCTGTCGCCCAGACTGGA
>NW_007251120.1:338848-339665 GCF_000164805.1 Carlito syrichta | reverse complement strand
CGGGCTCAGGCAATCCACTCACCTCAGCCTCCCAAAGGCGCGGGATTACAGGCTGAGCCACTGAGCCCGGCTGCCTATACTTTTAAAAGTACTCCCATTCACTATCTAGCTCTTTTAGGTGGGCAGGGCCCATACTCATTTTGCTGTCTCTGTGACCTAAGAGTACGCTCCCAGTAGCAAGCAATCCATCAGAAATAAACGACCATAGTATTGATCATTATTAATGCAGGACTCTATCATATCGTCAAGTCATGCACTACGTTTCCCTCTTATAAATAAGGCCAACGAGCTTCGGAGTGGCGAGGTGGCATCTACGCAGGCCAGGAATCAGCGCGGGTCCCGGGTCTGCAAGGAGCCGCACACCTCGGGGCCTGCAAGCCTCGCGCTCTGCAGACTGTCGGGAAGGGCTATAGGGGCCATAAAAAATCACAGTTCCGTCGGCAGTGAGCCGACAAACTGTACTTGGCCGCATATTCCAAAATGCAGCATTAATCAGGGGCGGGCTATCCCATAGCGGCGCGTGCACAGTCAGCGGAGAAGCAAGCTGGGGATGAGTTATGAGTTTTATGGATGCAACCAAGCAGCTCCGCAGGCCATCGCCCGAACCCTGCGGAACAGAAACGAAACCAACATCCCTAGGGCGCCGGGGCATCCAACTCTTGCAAGGAGGCCTGCACTGGGCGCTGATCTTACCAAGTTTCCCTTCCCGAAGGCCTGCCTCCCGGGCCCGCAGCCTCATTCATTCCGCGTGCGCTGCGCCGGCTGGAGCGGTGGTCCCTGGCCCCGGCGCGGTCTCCCCTCGGCCCACCCCACGGCG
>NW_007251120.1:299318-338221 GCF_000164805.1 Carlito syrichta | reverse complement strand
AGAGGAGGGCCGCTCGCTCCTCACTAGTTTCATGCTTCCGCAGGTGTAGAGCCTCGCGCAAGCCTACTGATGGCCTGAGATGCTCGTCAGGGGGCGGCCAGTTTCGTCATTGATTTATTACTTAATCTACTGGACTGTGTCAGATAGTCTGCTGGTCTCTGGAGTATAGAAGTCAGTAGGACTTCGCCCTCCTACTCCGCCCTCCAGTGATTCACAACAAGATTGAGAAGGGCAGCGTGTTACGTTCAGTTTACGCTTGTAATGCATTGGTTTCGATCCCGAATTTCCCTTACTCATTCCCCATTATTTGCAGGTCGAAGTTCGGAACCTCTGAATGGTAGTTAATTAAAATCGCCAAAGGCCGGGCACTGTGGCTCAAGCCTGTAATCCCAGCACTTTGGGAGGCCGAGGTGAGAGGGTTGCCTGAGCTCGCGGGTTTGAGACCATCCCGGTCAGGTTGGCGAGACCTAATCTCTACAATAAATCAAAAACTAGCCGGGCGTGCGCACCTGTAGTTCCAGCTACCTGGAAGGCTGAGGCGGAAGATGGCCTGAGCCGAGCGTGCCACTGCACCCTAGCCTGGGCGACAGAGTGAGACCCCAACTCAAAAAAAAAAAAAAAAATCACCAAAGAGGTCATTGCTTCAGTGGATATCTTAAGAGAATTATAAGGAACAGATTGAATCAATGTATTAAGTTGGGGGTCCCCATGGCTCAATATCAGCTTTGAGTGGATTTATGATGTATACCACTAATATAAATAGTACGACATAATATACATTGAAGACTAGAAGGGGGAGGGTAGGAGGGAATAGAGATGAAAAATCACCTACCTGGTACAATGTGCACAGGTAGCAAGGGAGGGTGAAACAGGTCCGAGCGCTTAATTCACAGACCTCAACACCAGAAGTTTAAGTTATAAAAAGGAGAGGTTTTTATTAGCCAAGAGCCGGGCCGGCGGCCACTTGCCTGCTGGACATAACAGTCCCACAGCAAGAGGCCCTGATTAGCTGTAGGGGCTTGCTTAAGAAAGGCTAAACTACAACATCCTGGAGGCCTAGGTACCTTTCAAGCAATGCAAGCGTGGTTCACAGAAGCGACAAAAAAAAGCTGTTAGACAGTTTAACCTAGCCAGCAAGTGCTGTTGCCAGTTTCCAGGAAGGGAACCTTTTAACTGTGCAAAGACTGAGTACATGTTTAACTGTGCAAAGGCTGAGTACATGTTTAGTTTAATTTTTGACATTGTAGATGTTTTTTAAAGCCCCCTTCCACAAGGGTACACGTAAATCCCAGACTTCTTCACCACTCTACAATGCATCTATGTAGCCAAAAAATTATTTGTACTCCCTAAAGTCTTTGAAATAAAAATAATAATAAGTATGATAATAGCAAGACAGCTGCATTTATCAATGGAATTCTAGGTACTGCCCTAATGGTTTTACATATATTTTCTCAGTTAACTTTCACAACAACCCTATTAATGGGTACTCTAATTGTCCCCACATTACAGATGAGGAATGGTAATCGACAAAATTGGAAAAGTAACTATATTATTTTCTGGGTAATGTCATCAGACTACTATTGTCATTTAGGTTCATCTTCAATCTTCCCTCTTCAGTAAACTCATGTTAAAATTGCACATCAGCCAGGCAAGGTGGCTCACACCTATAATCCCAGCTCTTTGGGAGGCTGAGGTGAAAGGATTGCCTGAGCCCACAGGTTCGAGACCAGCCTTGGCAGCTTGGCGAGACCTCATCTCTACAATTAATCTAAAAATTAGTGGGGTGTGGTGGCGCATGCCTGTAGTTCCAGCTACTTGGAAGGCTGAGATGGAAGGATTGCCTGAATCCAGCAGGTTGAGGCTGCGGTGGCCGTGAGCATCCCACTGCACTCCAACCTGGGCGACAGAGTGAGACTACAACTAAAAAAAACCCCCCAAAACCAAAAAAAGCAAAAAAAACTAAATAAAATAAATAAAGTTGCACATCCTCCCCATCTTCACCTTCCTCTAAAATAAAAGGGAGAAACTCATTGTGAGCTACAAAAGAGATGACTTCTGGTTGGTTTATTCATAAAAACTTAAGCAGAGCACTGTTTTACAAAGCCAATTTTGTGTCGAGTCGTTGTATAAATATGGATTGAGGCACTTACTAAGTGCCAAGCACTCTACGATGGTGGAGATAGAAGCTGCTAATCTCATGGAGTTTATATTTTAAAAGGAGGAGACAGACAATAAACAAAAATCAGGTAGGATTGGCGCTAAGAAAAAAAGTAAAACAGTGTTACATAAGGGGCTACAGTGATTTTGTGTGTGTGTGTGTGTGAGAAAAGATTTATTAAGAGGACAGAAAAACTCCCAAAGTGGGAGGGGACCCAAAGGGGTTGCCCTACAGTGATTTTTTATTCAACAGTTTTCCTACTTGTGTGTTTTCTCAGAACCATAAGATAGATATATATCCTTGGGTGGCTTCTCTAGAGGACCCTTTGCCCTATGTGGCTGCTCAGGAATGGTTTTGCATCCTGGTCTCCATGGTTTTATTTCCTCCCCTCCAAACTCTACTGGTAGACTTACCTGCTAAAGCAGCAATATCAACCACCTGCCACTTAAAAGAGTATTTTTATTTATAACTTAAAATACCTTTGTTTTAACAGAATACCAGAGATAAGGTTCTAGTTATAAGCTAAGCAGACTGTTGGTATATTGAGTCTGACACCTAAAATAGAGCTAAGAAAGATAGCTGAGAGACTCTAGATCTACTAGCGAGATGACACATAAAAAAGCTTCACTGTATGCTGTATGCAAAGAGTCTGTACATGGGGCAGGGTGGAAGTAGGGGAAACCAGTCTGGAGATGATTGCAATAGTCTGGACAACAGATGAAAGTGTTGGGGCCAGCATGGTGACAGTGGAGTGGTGAGTAGTGGTCAGATATTAGATATATTGAAAAGATGGAGCCTTAGGCTTGAGCATCTGAGAGCATGGAAGAGTAAAGGATGATTTCAAGAGATTTGGTCTGAGCAGCTAACCGGTAGAATGGAGTTACCATATGGAGGTTGGAGGATTGGAAATGAGGAAGTTTGGAGGAACATCAAGAGTTTGTTTTTGAGGAAAAAATAATTCGTTTTTGGACAGGGTGACATTTTTGGACATTCAAGTAGAAATTTTGAATAGGTAATTGGATAGACAAGAATGGAGCCCGGGGGAAAGGTTGAAACTGAATACATAAATGCGGAAGTCACAATTTTAGCATGGTATTGAAACCTGGGGTCTAGGTGGGACCACTTAAGGGATGACTGGAACTATAAAGAGACTAAGGCTTGGGCAACTAATATTTAGAAGCTGAGCAGATGAGGACGAAACAGCAGAAGAGACTAAGAGCGGCCAATGAGATAATATGAGAACAAAGAGCAGGTATCCCCAAGGCCAATGAAGAGCAGTTTCAAGAAGAGGGTGATTGTGTCAAATGCAGCTGAGAGGTAAAGATAGGACAGAGAAATAACCACTGGAGTGGGCAAAATGATGATCATCGATAGTCTTGACAAGAAAAATTTCTGTGTCTTGGTAGAGCCAAAAGGCTGATTCGAGTAGATTAAAAAAAGAGAATGGGAGGGAAAAAGGAGAGACAAGATGTCTTACAACTCTTTCAAAGGGTTTTGCTGTAAAAAGAGAACAGAAAACTGGGAATGGTAACGGAAAGGGGATATGGAATCAAGGGAAGGTTGTTTTGTTTTAAGATGGATGATATTAGAGATGTTAAATGCTGATGGGAATGATTCAGTAATAAGAAATGCTAATGACACAGTATTGATATCCTTGAGTGAAAGGAGGTGAAATCTAATGCACAAGTGGAGGGGTTGGTGAGACAGTTCATCCAGAACAAGTAGAAGGCATAGGATATAGACAGATTTGGTCGTGAGAGCACGTGAGTGACCTCTCCTTATCGTTTCTGTTGTCTAAGTGAAACAGGAAGCAATGTCATCCGCAGAGCTTGAAGAAGGAGGAGGGAGTTTTGGAGGCTTAGTTTTGGAGGGGACATGAAAAATAATTGTCTAGGGAAGTGGACAGTGACTTGACTGGAAATTTGGTAATATTACCAAGCAGTAGCGAGGGCCATGTGAGGTTTATGGTCATGAGACCAATCAGCATATATGTGTTGGGTGTAGGTAAGTAAGGGTAGAGAATTTGGTTTTACAAGGGTTGGCTTTTTGCCAGGTGAGTATAATGGAGACTGACTTTACTGCTCATATCTCCAGTGTCTAGAAGTGAGGTAAGACAAATAAAGTTCCTGCACTTATGGGAGCTTAGATGCTAATGATGGAGAAATACAACAAAGTGTGGGGGGGGATACAAATAAATTATTGGATAGGATAGTGCTGATAAGGTAGTACAACAAGGTAATGAGATTGAGAATGGGGCTAAGGTGCAGCTCTCGATAGAATGGATTAAAGGAAGTCTTGCTAAAAGGATGACGTTTGAGCTAAGATCTGGGTGATGAGAAACTAGCTTAGTGAAATTGGAGGAAGAGTGTTCAAGGCAGAGAGACTGCAAGTACAAAAACATTGGGGCAGGATCAGCAAGGGAGTATGAGATCTTAAAAACGAGTGGGGGTACATTTGAGGGGACATGATCTTGATTGGATATAGGACTGAGGGAGAAGGAAGAGTTGAAGTTGACTCCCAGGGATTCAACTCCCAGGAAGGATGTTGATGTCAGCACTGAGACAGAGAATATGGGAGACAAAAGCTAATTCGAAGAAGAAAAGATGAATTTACCTTTAGGATATGTTGAGAGCCGGGCTCGGTGGCTCAGCCTGTAATCCCGTGCCTTTGGGAAGCTGAGGTGAGTGGGTTGCCTGAGCCCGCGGGTTCGAGACCTGCCTGGGCAACTTGGCGAGACCTCATCTCTACAATAAATCAAAAATTAGCCAGGCATGGTAGCACGTGCCTGTAATTTCAGCTACTTGGAAGGCTGAGGCGGAAGGATCGCCGGAGCCCAGCAGGTCGAGGCTGCGGTGGCCGGGAGCGGCCACTGCACTCTAGTCTGGGCGACAGAGTGAGACTCCAACTCAAAAAAAAAAAAAAGATATGTTGAGTTTATACCTAGAACAGTGCCTGGTACATAGTACGCAATCAATAAGTATTGTTAAATGTTTGAATTGGCTACTGGTGGAGCAGTTCTAAAATCTAAGACTTATCCGGACTCGGTGGCGCAGCCTGTAATCCTGTGCTTTGGGAGACTGAGGTGAGTGGATTTGCCTGAGCCCGCAGGTTCAAGACCCGCCTGGGCAACTTGGCAAGACCCCATTTCTACAATAAATAAAAAAAATTAGTCAGGCGTGGTAGCGCGCACCTGTAGTTCCAGCTACTTGGAAGGCTGAGGCAGAAGGATCGCCGGAGCCCAGCAGGTCGAAGCTGCGGTGGGCCGAGAGCGTGCCACTGCACTCCAGTCTGGGCAACAGAGTGAGACTCCAACTCAAAAAAAAAAAAAAAAAAAGAAAAATCTAAGACTTATGATTGTTATAACCTTGGAGTACAGAGAAGTCATTTCACAGATGGGCAAACTAGGCACAGAAAGTTTAGGAAATTTGCCCTATGTTTTCTAATGCGTCAATATTAACTGCTAGAATAAATCTAGTCCCAATTCCTTTTTCATTCATTGATCAGGTTATACAGCCATTACGTTCATATTAATTATTTGTTTTATTCCTACACAGAAAGGATATGTTCTTTGGAAACAGCAACCCCATTAAGATTAATGATAACAAACTCACATCATTAACATGTGCAAACCCTACTGAAACAAATGTGATCAAGCACAGGTTAGGTAACAAGTTATGTTTGCTGTCCATTATGTCCTTGCTCTGTTGGATAACATCAGGACACCAGCTGGCAGCATCTAATTAGTGAGATATGGAACTTAGATAAAAGCTGTGACCATAGGTGAACATTTGTTCAGACCTCTTCTTAAATACATGAACTTGGACCTTTGGGCTTAGTTAGGATTAGGTCATTGCCCATGGGTGGAAAAAATCACTGCACTGGGATTTCTTTCTCCCAAGAGAAAAAAAATTCTGTATTTTGACTTTTGATGTAACTCTACATCTTTGGTATCAAACACCACATACTAAATTTAGAGTCCTGAAAACCAGGGAGATTATACGATAGTATGAGTATACCAACAAAGTAAGTTTACTTTACAGGACTCTTGTCCAGTCACTTCAGAGATCTGCCACTCCCCATTAATACCAAAGGTAAGATCATAAAATCAGCATACTATAAAGTAAATCTTTGAATACATAGTTTAGAGATTATATATAGCTGAGCACCAAAATTTGCCCACAGATTTTCTGTTTGACAAGATAGTGTTTGTTTTCCTTTGTAACTGAATACCATTTGACTGACATGCCTTGCCATCCAATTAGTCACATGCAATTTCACTCTTTATATTCTCCAGCCTGCAGTATAACATTCATGCAATCCACCTAACTAGCCCCTAAAGTTTTTTGAGTTTGCCAGCTCTGGAAATTGAACTTTTGTGACACGTTTCCACATAAGGGACATGTTATTTCAATAATAAACCTAAACGAAGCTGAAATGTTTTTCATGACTCAGCCTACACTGAAATATCTTTAGATAATGTGCTCTTACTACCAGATTACAATCCTAAGAACTCCCTGTGACCTTCTTCTTCCTCTGGTTGACAAGAACCCAAAGTCCTTTTATTTACTAACCCTACAAAGCCTGGGTCTTAGGTTTGAAAAATGAGCATACTGTTGCACACATATCTGTATCCCTGAGGCATAATTGTAACTTTGATGTGAGAGAGTTCCCCCACATCCATTCCCGAAAATTTCTTAAAAAAAAAAAAAAAAGGGCAGGTGCAATAATCTTCCTAGTCAGAGGTTTTTAACAGTCAGAAAGTGCTTCTGAAAGACCCAGGATGCATAGTAATTTATAATGAGGATAATAGTAGCCATCCTATAATGCCATTGTAGTTTGGATGTCCCATAATAATATGAGTCCTTCCCTATCTTGATGAACATTTATAAAGTCATTTCAAATTTTTCACTATTACTCCATAAATATGCACAATTACTATTTGTCAACTAAAAATGAATTAATGAAAAAATTTTAAGTTAAAAATTAAAATTAAAAAGTGTTTACTATTAATACTACTACTTGTTGAGCTCTAATCACATGCCAGGCCATATGCTAGGCATTTTATATGTATTATCTTCTTTGTTCCTCACAAACACTTTATGGGTTACGTAATATCCTAATCCTCATTTTACAGATGATAAAACTGAGACACAAAAATGTTAACTTCCCTTAGGTCAGAACACTAGTTAGTGGTGGAGTCCACATAGTCAGTCTGACTCTGGCACCTAAGCCAGAGTCAAACATGGTGCTATGATAAACATTTTTGTTTATGCATATGTGCAACTATTTCTATAGAAAAGCCTGCAAGAAAGTTGGTGGGTAAAAGAAACACAATTTTGATAAATACTGATAAATTGTTCATCATGAAAGCTTAATCAGGTTCTTTTCCAACCACAGTGTATGAGCATGCCCATTTTCATTAAGTCTCTAGTTCTGAATATGACAATTTTTTTTTTGTTTTGTTCTGTTTTCCAAGTTGATGAGTAAAACTGTCTCTGTTTGTGTTTGTGTAAAGAAATACTGGAGTTTGGGAATTTATAAAGAAAAGAGGTTTATCTAAGGCTTGCAGTTTTGCAGGCTGTACAAGAATCATGGTACTGGCATTTGCTTCTGGTGAATTGCTTCCACTCATGCGGGAAGGAAAAAGAGAGCCAGCATGTACAGAGATCACATGGCAAGAGAGGAGGCAAAACAGAGGGGAGTGAGGTGCCAGACTCTTTTAAATAACCAGCTCCCGGGAACTAATAGAGTGAGAGCTCATTATCGCAAAAACAGCACCAAGCCACTCATAAGGGATCTGCCCTTAGGACCCAAATACCTCCCTTTAGGTCCCATCTCCAACATTGTTGTTCAAATTTCAACATGAGGTTTGGAGCACAAACTATTCTAAAAAAAACCCAAACTCATTGTCTAAAATTTCTTTGATTACATATCTGATTGAATATTTTTAATAAACTGATTTATTTCTTGTTTGTTTGAGTTGGAGTCTCACTCCCATTGCCCAGGCTGGAGTGCAGTGGCACGCTCATGGCCCTCCTGTGTCAACCTGCTAGACTCCAGTGATCCTTCCACCCACCTCAACCTTCCAAGTAGCCGGACCTACCGTGCTACTACACCTGGCTAATTTTTTTTTTTTAATTGTAGAGACGAGGTCTCACCAAGTTCCCTGTGCTGGTCTCAAACCCATGATCTCAGACAAACCACTCGCCTCGGCCTCCCAAAGTGCTGGGATTACAAGCTGAGCCACTGAGCCCAGTCAATATAATTTTGATAATATGATTATACTAAAAGATAAAGAAAAGGTGTTTTATATAATTAAATAGTCATTCATTAAAAAAACTCCTTTTTTTTGTTATTTAGTTTTTATTTCTCTGCAATCCAACTAGACGTGGAAGGGTATAATAAGGAAAATACGGAACCCAAAGAATCGTAGCGAGAGCACAAAGATTATAGGGATACTGCGAGCAAACGGGATGGAGGGGGTGCTCTCCTGAGCTACAGAAGGAATGATCTGGTAATTTAAGATAAAACAAGTCAAATTTATTAGAGTTGTCCACAGTCAGCAATGGTGATCTTCTTGCTGGTCTTGCCATTCTTGGACCCAAAGCCCTCCATGGCTTGTGCAACATTCATGCCCTCTTTCACCTTGCCAAAAACCACATGCTTGCCATCCAACCACTCAGTCTTAGTAGTGCAGATGAAAAGCTGGGAACCGTTTGTTTTGGGTCTAGCATTTGCCATGGACAAGATGCTGGGACCTGTATGCTTCAAGATGAAGTTCTCATCATCAAATTTCTCCCCATAGATGGACTTGCCGCCAGTGCCATTATGGCGTGTAAAGCCACCACCCTGGCACATAAACCCTGGAATAATTCTGTGAAAGCAGGAACCCTTATAACTGAATCCTTTCTCTCCAGTGCTCAGAGCACGAAAGTTTTCTGCTGTCTTTGGAACTTTGTCTGCAAACAGCTCGAAGGAGACGCGGCCCAAGGGCTCGCCGTAGATGGAGATGTGGAAGTACACGGTGAGGCTGAAGGGAAAAGGCTCAAGGCAGCAGCGTCTGCAAAGCCCATAATAAAAACTCTTAGTCAACTTAGTGAGAAACTCAATCAATTTGATAAGGTTAAGGTTATTTATCAAAAACATACAGCTTATGATCACACTTAAGGGTGAAATAGTGAATGCTTTCCTTTAGTGAGACAGGGATGTTTCTTAGTATCATTTCTATTCAACATAGTATTGGACTATGCACCAAGAAAAGGGAATAATTTTTAAATTTAAAGATTGGAAAGGAAATAGTAAAAGTATCTTTGAGTGGCATGATTGTGTACATGGAAAATTCAAAGAATTCATAAACTACTAGAAGTAACAAGTGAATTTAGAAAGGTTATGTGATACAAAGTCAATATATAAATATCAATTGTATTTCTTACTTCAAATATAAAATATTATAAATATATAAAATATTATAAATATCAATTGTAATTCTATACTTGTAACAAACAATTGGAAGATGAAAAACTTAAAACATTTACAATAGGATTTTTTTTTTAATTGGAGTCTCACTCTGTCACCCAGGCTGGAGTACAGTAACACACTCATGGCCACCCCAGTGTTGTGCTGCTGGGCTCAGGTGATCCTTCCACCTCAACCTTTCAAGTAGCTGGAACTACAGGTGCACACTACAATGCCCGGCTAATTTTTTGATTTTATTGTACTGATGAGGTCTCACCATGTTGCTCAGGTTAGTCTAGAACCCGCGGGCTCAGGCAATCCTCTCGTCTCGGCCTCCCAAAGTACTGTGATTACAGACTTGAGAAACTGTGCCCGGCTACAATAAGATTTTTAAAATAAAATATCCAAGACTAAATAAAATGTGCAATGATTACACTGAAAATTATAAAACATCACAGAGACAAAGAAGGCCTATTAAAAGGAAAACTGGTCTACTTCAAGGATTGGAAGATTCAATTGCTAAGATGTCAGTTTTCTCCAAACTAATCTATACATTCAATGCAATCCTGATTGAAACTCAGCAGGCTTTTATTGGTAGAAATTTGTAAGCTGATTTTAAATTTTACATGTAATTGCAAAAACCCCAGAATAGTCAAAACCATCCTTAAAATAAACACAAAGATGAAGTATATTTATATTACCAATACCAAATTTTACTATAAAGATAAGGAATTAATACAGTAGTGTATAGACATAAGTATAAACAAATAGATCCATGGAACAGAACAGAGAGTCCAGATATAAATGGTTACTTGATCTATGACAAAGTCATTGATGTAATTCAAGGAGAAAGAATGGTTTTAGACTAAATGGTGTGTGTTGGAGGGACTCAATATCCAGATTAAAAAATAAATAAATCCTGACCCTCACACCTAACATCATTTATAAAAAATAATGTTAAATAGATCACAGATCTAGATGTGAAAGCTAAAATTAGAAATTTTCTAAAAACCACAGAAGACTAAACGGCATGAAGCAGGCAAATGGGACCAAAAAAAGCACTAGTCATAAAAGAAAAAATTGATAAAGTCGACTTTATTAGAATTTAAAACTTCTGTTCATTAAAAGACACAATTAAGAAAGTGAAAAGTTAAGTTACAGACTGGAAGATAATATTTGAAATACCTCAAAGACACTTCAAAAAGTTCATTAAAAAATGGAATTAAAGATAAAAATTAAAAAATATAAATTTTACTTCTCTACATAAACTCCACCAAGTTCAAGCCACTTTTTAAGTAATGATACCAGTCATTTAGTTCATCCCTAGATAACTGAGTGTCTGGGAATTTAACCATGTCAATGCAGTTTTTTTTTTTTACATTATTAACTAAAGAAAAATGGGTGCCCTTTTCATATTTTTTAAGATTAGAAACAAAAAAATTTTAGAAGGAGCCAAATCAGCACTGGAAAGTGAACGTTTAATGATTTCCCATACAAACTCTTGAGAAAATTGCCCTTGTTTGATAAGGGGAGTGAGCAGGAGCATTGTTGTGGTATAGAATGATTTTCTGGTGAAACATTTTCCAGGCGTTTTTCTGCTAAAGCTTTGACTAAATTTCTCAAAACACCCTCAAAATGAGCAGATGTTATTATTCTTTGCCCCTCCAGAAGGTTGACAAGCAAAATGTCCTGAGCATCCCAAAAAACTGTTGTCAGGACCTTTGCTCTTGACCAGTCTACCTTTACTCTTACTGGACCACTTCTCCCTCTTAGTAGCCACTGCTTTGATTATACTTTGCTTTCAGGATCATACTGGTAAAGCCATGTTTCATCTCCTGTTACAATTCTTCAAGGAAATACTTCAGGATCTTGATCCCACTTATTTAAAATGGCTATTGAAAGCTCTGCCCTTGTCTATAACCGATCTGGACACAAGTCTTGGCTTCTATTGAAGGGAAAATAGCTCAACTTTAATTTTTCAGCCAGATTTGTATAAGTTGAACCAGTTGAAGTGTCTATGGTGGTAGCTGTTGTTTCTGCTGGTAACATTAGTCCTTTTCAATTAGGGTATGAACAAGATGAATGCTTTCCTTCTGAATTGATAAGAATGGTCCGCCACTAAGGACTTTATCTTTACCATCATCTTACCACTTCTTAAATTTAGCTATTCATTTGTAAATTGCTGATTTTGGAGGATATTTTCCCCAGTCTTCCACCCAAGAATTACCATAAATCTGATGGTTGTTCTTGCTTCAATTTTACTAGAATTCATATTACTCTGGTAAGGGCTATTTTCAAACTGTGTCCTATCCTTCTTAGTGTCTCAAACTAGATCCTGTTCACATATGTTATAACAAGTTAGTATGAATTTATTTTGGTGCAAAAAATTTTTGAAATCCATGCATAGGGTTTTTCATAATACACTTTCTCCATGAACTTTTTGAAGACCCTTCATATAGGCTGAAAAGGATGTGCATCCAGATTATATAAAGAACACTTAAAACTCAATAATAAGAGGCAACCCCTTCGGGTCCCCTCCCACTGTGGGAGCTTTTCTGTCGTCTCAATAAATCCTGCTTTCTCAAACAAAACAAAAAAACCAAAAAACTCAATAATAAGATAACACAGCTTTAGTAAAAGGGGGAAGGGATCAAAAGATTGGCACAAACACTTCACAAAGAAGATATACAAACAGCCAAAGCATCAAATGAAAAGAGGTTCAACATCATTAGTTATCAGGGAAAGTCCAATTAAAAACACAATGAGATAACACTACACACCATCTAGAATGGTTGGCAGTATCAGGTGTTGAGAGAATATGGAGCTACTGGACTTTTCATTTATTCAGGGTGAGAATGTAAAATGGTGCAATCTCTTTGGCAAACTTATTGGCAGCTTCAACTATACTTAAACATATAACTACCCTATGAGCCAACAATTCCATTCCTAGGCACCCAAGAGAAATGAAAGCAAATGTCTGTAAAAAAAAAAGACTTTGAGAAAAAATAAGCCTTATTTATGATAACCAAATAACCCAAATGTTCAATAGATAAACAAATTGTACATTCATACAATGAAAAAGGAAAAGCTTCCAATACGTGCAACTACTTGGAAAAGCCTTGAAAACATCAAGTTGTATGATAATTTCAAGCACAGGAAATACATATTGTATAATTCTATTTATATGAAGTTCTAGAACAAGCAAAGTTAATCTATAATGATAAAAATAAGAATAATGGTTATCTCTTGTGGTGGGTATTGGCTGGGAAAGTGCACAAGAAAACCGATGGCACTTCTGCTCTACATATGTCATAACAGTCAATCTACCTTCACAACACACCAGAATTGGCTGGGTGTGGTGGCTCAAGCCTGTAATCCCAGCACTTGGGAAGGCAGAGACGAGAGGATTGCCTAAGCCCAGGGGTTCGAGACCAGCCTGGGAAACTTGGTGAGACCTCGTCTCTACAATAAATCAAAAAAATTAGCTGGGCGTGGTAGCGTGCACCTGTAGTTCCAGCTAGTTGGAAGGCTGAGGCAGGATTGCCTGAGCCCAATAGGTCGAGGCTGCAGTGGCTGTGAGCGTGCCATTGCACTCCAGCCTAGATGACAGGGTGAGATATCAAATACATACATACATACATACATACATACGTAAAAAACACACCAGAATCATCTACTTGTGATCTCCACTGTCCTCACCCTAATCAAAGTCTCCCCTGTCTCTCATGTTCATTCCGGAAGAAGGACTCTTGTCTGAGAATGGCACCCCAGAGACTCACTGGATATGAGCATTCATCTCTATGAGAATAAGTGGAGCCATCACCACAGCACTATCAGTTCCTACTCAACCCGACCTTTAACTTAAACTGATTTTCTGTGCTATTTTAAAGATTCAATAGGTTTTTATTACTTTTCTGATGTCTTAACCATGAAATACAATATTATTTCTATGGAAAAATGTATTTTGATTTTCATCCACTGATTTAGAACCCAGTCTTCTCTTCCCTCCTTCCCTCCCTCCCTCCCTCCCTTTCTTTCTTTTTCTCTGAGTCGGAGTCTCACTCTGTTGCTCAAGCTGGAGGGCAGTGGCATGATCAGGGCTACCACAATCTGCTAGACTCAAGTGATCCTTCCGCCTCAACCTTTCAAGAAGCTGGTACTACAGACATGTGCCACCATGGCCAGCTAATTTTTTTATTTCTTGTAGAGATAAGGTCTCCAACTTGCTCAGACTGGTCTTGAACCTCTGGGCTCAGGCAATCCTCTTGCCTCCACCTCCCAAAGTGCTGGGATTATAGGCATGAACCACCATGCCCAGTCCTAGTCTTTTCTTTATTGAGGATTTTTCTCTTGGTTTTTGTTGTTGTTTTTTATGGTGTTTTTCATTATCTTTAAGTCTTTTAAATGGGTTTTATTTTGTGTTTCCAAACATTTTTGAAAAATCAATGAAGGGCAAGTTATTCCATGGCTTTGGTTTTTGTGTGGGAGAGTGTGGTGGCGTACAGCATGCATTCCACTGGAAGCACATCAGTGTGGCGCCTTGACTGTTTTTCAGTCTCAAATACACTGATTGATAAAAGGTGACTTCCAGACTAGTTACTTTTGGACAAATCCCTGTATTACCATCTTGCACAGTCATATCTGTTTCAGTTTTCTATAGCTGATGTAACAAATTACCACAAACTTAGTGGCTTAAGCAATACAGATTTATTAGCTTACATTTTTGGAGACCAAAAGTACACAATGGGTTTCTCTAGGTGAAAATCATAGTATCTGTGGGGCTGTGTTCCTTCAGGTGCTAAAATCTGTTTCCTTGCCTGTTCTAGGATCTAGAGCTGCATTCTTTGCATCCCTTGGCTCTTGAACCCTTCCCTTCTCTCTGCAAAACCAGCAGCATAGCATCTTGCTCCACTTGTTCACATGACCTGTTATCTCTACAGTCAAATCTCCCCCAAATATCCCTCTTGTAAGAATCTTTGTAATTATATTGAGCCCACTCAGATAATCCAGAATAATCACAACAATCTTAGTTTAATCACACAAAGTCTCTTTTTGTCATATAAAGTAGCATCCACAAGGTTCTGTCGTTATCCCCTCATCTTTTTTTTAGATATGAGTTTTCCCTCCCTCCTCTTTGCCTAACAAAATGCCTAGCACATAACAGGCATAGAGTAGATGTTGTGCTATAAATAGCTCCTGCACTAGGCAGGATTGACTTATTAAGAGTTTAATTCTGAGTAAATAACTCTCCAAATTGTAATCTGGCAAAAGTATATTTCTCATGCCACAGTCCAGTGCTTGTCAGGCAGCTTTCCTTGCAGCACTCTTTCAAACAAATTCCAAGCCTATTCTATCTTATGAAGCTGCCATCCTAAAGGAAGTGGCTTCCAAAAGGGAATATTTGTGGAAAGAATGTAGGAAAAATGCAGACATAACAGAAAGAACTGGAAAATGGGAGAGCACCTGAGTAAAGGTGAGACCATATTGTTCAAAGCTTTTCCTGGGCTGGACCCTTGTAGAAACTGTAAACACAGTTATACATGTGTACACATACACTCCTTCAAAAGTCTCACATATGTTATTTTGGAATTAGTCATTATTACCTATCACTTGTATTACTGTTCTATTCTAAAAACATAAGTAACTGAGTTGAGTCTGTATATTAATTTTCATGTAGTAGTTTATAACTCAAAAAAAGAAATTTACTTACTTGCAAATTGGCAGTTAGCTCAAACAGAAAATTTGAGTCAAGATTTAAAACATTATACAAGTAGTTTTAAAACAACACAAAACACATTTGCTAAATTCAAAAGTAGTTAATCATAAGACAACTGAAGTAAGGGGAACATTAGAATTACATTTTAAAATGTTGATTAGGTTTTAAATGTAATTACTGCATTATTCTGAGTTTGTAAAACTGATTCAGTAGGGAGAGATTAATATTCAGGTTAAAAGTATTCACGAGTTTCGTTTTAATTAGCATCTCCTAATTAAAAATTATCCAATTTATAAATAATTAACTTCTATTATGTAAAATGGTTGTGTTAAAACACTCTGTTTAGAATTTTATTTTTAAAAGATAGTTTTCTAGTATAAATTCACATTTATAACTGAAAGCTTTTGTGAAAGATATCAGTCTCTAAAGGGTTTTACAGGTCCCACAAATATTAATATTAATTAGGGTAAATTGCTGTAAATAAGGAAATACATTTAATGACACCAACAAAACAGCAGTTGTCTTTCCTGAAAAAGTGCCAGATTAGCAGGTTCAGAATAGAAGAGCAAAATTGCCTCAGGGAGTGGTAGAAAACAATGAGCCATGACAACAGCCATAATCCATGCCTCCTACAATCCTTCACACCTGTCAAAATAGAACCCTGGGCTGGTTCTGTTCTACTCAGTGAGTGAAGTCCCATATCCCTTACATATGTGGTTCTACATGATTTTATATTTGAGAAGTTACACCTTAAAAGTGGGTCTTTGGTATTTTTAACTACTCATATAACTGTGTGGGAGAACACACTGTTAAACATATTTTTATTGTATAGAAATTGTTTATGTTTTTCTTCTCCACTAAGATGTAAGCTCTCCGAGTAGGAAACATAATCCAGACCTCACTGTACCCCAGCATTCAGCTCAGAGCACGAGAATTTTAAGGTAACTTTCCCTGAGGCGGGGAGGAGGAGATGGAAAGGGGACGAGACCCCCTGAAAAGTAGATGTTCTCCACTTAAGCATTTGGAGCAAGACGTGCTTTGGGCTTGACAGTTTCCCTTCACTAGCAGGAGTTTGTCACTTTAAGCCAAAGACCAGGAAGTTAAAAGTGGACTTAGAGAGGCGGGGAAGGATGGAGACTGACAACACTCGGTCTGCAGAGAGTGCTTGCCAGTACGGGCGACTCCAGCTGAAAAACAGAAGTTGCAGGAGTTAAGTTTGTTCCTCCGAAGCAGCTTCAGCCCACGTTTTATTCCGGTTGAGGGAGGGAGAATGGTTGCCGCCGAGAGGGCGGGGTGGTGGCTGAAAGGTGGAGCGGAACAGCCCCTCCCCGCTGGCCGTTGCTGTTGTTCATAAAATGCTGCTTTATATTTGTTTGAAAACAGCCAAGTAGGAGCAGCCTCCAGAACGCAGCTGAAGGATCCGCTCCGGGAAAGGCTGGGAGGTCCGGTATCACAGCAGAGCCCTCTCACCTCTGGTCTTGCAGGCGCTCGGCTTATCCCATCTCACGCTGAGCGATTTCCTGTGGTTAGAAGGACAGCTGAATCTGGCCTTCCCGAAGGCACCTCTTGTTACAATGTTTATCTGGATGTTATGGCCAAAATCGCCCTTGAAAAGTGTTGACTGATGTGTGCTTTTTTTCTTTTGTCATCCTTTCTTTAGCACAGGTGACTCTGACCCACAAGTGAAGAACTCCGGAGACCATGACCAAGAAAAGAATTGCTGTGATTGGTGGGGGAGTGAGCGGGCTCACTTCCATCAAGTGCTGCCTGGAAGAAGATTTGGAACCTGTCTGCTTTGAAAGGACTGATGACATTGGAGGGCTCTGGAGGTTCCAGGTACATCTCCCGGCCCCTTGATACTTGAAGTTCTCCTTGCAACTAGGTGCTTGAGACGTTTGATCTCGTGTCAAGGACTATGGTGACACCACAGTATAGTGTAGAGGTTAAGAGCACAGTAATTAAACCTGCTAGAATTCAACCTGCTGACTTCTCAGCAACCATCACCTCAGGTTGTATGCAAGTTCCTCTTGACAGCAAAATGGAACGCAGATATCACTTATTTTTCCTTTCTGTTGTCTATGAAAATGGCATAGAGACCTTTTTAATTTAATGAGTTTTGCTGCTGTCCAGAAGAGGAAAACAATCTGGAAGGGTAACAAAATTACAAACACTAGAAAATGCACAGGGGATTAAAAAAACTTAAGAGTGGTTGTTCCTGGTCTGTATTAATAGGTAAATGTGCTAGAATTATCTGCTTACCCTTTCTAGGAATCCCCCTTTTCAATCTTCTCTAAACTTATTATTATTATTTAAATTCTGGTTCACTTTAGGTAATTTCTGACAATTCTAGTCCTTGAATAGAATATACAGTCTTGTTTTATATTGCCTTGTTTGTTTTGAACTTTTCTTTCCAAAGTTCAAAGTTCTGTCTTTGGAAGGGACCAGAGTGCACCTGCAACTGGGTTGTCCTTGCACCTACTGTTTTAAATTACAATTGTTTTAATATGCACATTCAGCCCTGCAACCTGTAACAGTATTAAAATGTCAACTACTTAATCAACCACCTTTGTCGTTCTCCAAATTGACATGCATTGTGTATGCTTTTAAGATCATTTTTTGAACCAGTAAATAGTATTGAGGTGCCCGAGATGTGTTTTAACTTCATGGTTCATAAAAACTAGCAGTGTTGACCAGCTACATAAAAGTAGCTTTATGGCATTCCTCAGTTAAACAGAAGCACGTTCCTTTTGCACCTTGGCTCCGTTGTTGCACTGATTGCATTTAACAAGAGTCCTTATTCAGATCCACAGGGTATCCCCTTAGCAGACCCACAGGCCACTGTCATATCAGTTTTGGGCATGGGTTAAAAAAAAAAAATCTATTAATTAGTTTTTGGTAAACCAGCAGAAAATTCTACTCTTAAAGTCCAGCAACAATGTTGTGTAGAGGTTAAGATCACAGTCTTGGCTTTAAATCCTGTTTCTGTCACCTACTAGCAGTGTGACCTTGGGCAAATCATTAAGCCTCTCTGTATCTCTGTTTTTTCATCTTTAAGAAGGGGATAATAATAGTACCCACTTTACAGAGTTGTTATGGGGAGTAAGTGAAAGAATAATTATGTCAGTCATTTATAACACTGCCAGGTGCACAGTGCCACATGTCAGTTATTCAGAGGCCTAGGGTGGGACCTATGCATGTGATGTGCTTACTAAGCATCGTAGGCAGATTTGGCAATTACTGAACAGTCATGAAATCAACTGAGGGTGGGAGGATGTTGGGCGGGGGGAGGTGGTCCATAGCCCTGTGTGATTACCCGGTTTCTTTTATCTCCAAAGTGATTTAAACTTATTTTCTGCTTAAGAATTAACTTGGAGGCTTTTTTTCTGATTATTCTCTTGGTAAAATTTCAATATTTTACAAACTGCTTCCTTGAAAATAAATAAGGTAATTTCATCATAACACTCTGGCTTCTGTTAAGACAGACCACTCTTTCTGTGGTTTACCATTATATTTCTAGAGCCAAGCATGTATTTTCCTATCTCTCTTTTTTAAAGCTTTCCAGATGATTCCAATATGCAGACAAGGTTGAGAGCAACAGTTCAAAGGCAGCTCCTGTCCCATGAGATTCTGAGAGTTTGACAAGGGAATGGAAAACCTAAACTGTCCTCATTCCTCTCATAGAAGGGGAGTCACTTTTTCTCCTTCCTTCCATCCTTATTACTGCCTTCAGTCCCTTTTGCTTTTACTCCCCACCTTCCATCCCCTATTGTCTCTCCCTCTCTCTCTCTTTTTTTTTTTTTTGAGTTGGAGTCTCACTCCATCGCTCAGGCTGGAGTGAAGTGGCATACTCACAGCCACCCCAGCGGTGACCTGCTGGACTCTGGTGATCCTTCCACCTCAGCTTTCCAAGTAGCTGGAACTACAGGCATGCACTGCCATGCCCCGCTAATTTTTTGATTAATTGTAGAGATGAGGTCTCGCCAAGCTACCCAGGCTGGTCTTGAACCCACGGGTTCAGGCAATCCACTCACCTCGGCCTCCCAAAGTGCTGGGATTACAGGCTGAGCCACCAAGCCATGCCGTCTCTTTTCTTATATGGACTTCCTACTCAAATGTGTGAGCCTTGTGCCTAGGTAGGAAATATAATCAATGTACAAAATTTTTAGAGGGTAAATTTATTCATCGATGATAGGAAATTGTAAAATCCGGGAGCAGAAGCTTCTTTTTCCACTCATTGATCCAAACTGGTCTGTGCTCACTCCCTTTATAAAGCAGTGGTTTGACGGTGATAAAAACTTACCTAGAATCCATTCAGGTAGTTAGAAGGGCTTGAAGTTTTATGTTGACACAGAATAACACTTTGTTGTGGCTAGTGACTTGAAAAAGAGTATTCGTGTGAGTTCTGTCAAAGAGAATGTGGTTGGTCTTACTCAGTGATCCCAACAGACCTGCTGTAGGAAGCATAACTATACTCCTTGCACTAAACTTTGAACCTTTGGAAGATAGGAACAGACTTATATTTATCAGCACCTAATACAGAATTTTATTACAGAGGGACTTTAGAAATATCTATTGAATGAATGAAAAAGTCAGAAGTTAGGAGTGTGCCTCTCCTACCTGCCCCCCAACCCTCACAAACATCTGAATTCTAAAGTTACCCTGCCATTCATTAATTTATTTTAATTTTTAAAAATGTGCTGAGGGCCAGGTATGGTGACTCATGCCTGTAATCCCAGCCCTTTGGGAGGCCGAGGTGAGTAGGAGTTCAAGACCAGCCTGGGCAACATGGCGAGACCTCATCTTTACAATACATCAAAAAAAAAATTAGTCAAGTATGGTGGTGTGCACCTGTAGTCCCATCTACTCAGGAGGCTGAGGCCGAAGGATCACCTCAGCACAGCAGGTCAAGGCTGCAGTAGCTGTGAGCATACCTTTGCACTCTAGTCTGGGAGACAGAGACTGTGACTCAGAAAAAAAAAAGGGGGCTAAGTACAAACAACATGTTTAAATGAACTTTTAGTTTCAGAAGTTTTAGATTTACAAAATTTATTAAGATACTACAGAGAGTTCCAGTATACCCTATATCCAGTTTCTCCATTATTAATATCTTACTTTAGTACATTTTTTATAATTAGTGATCCAGTACTAACACATTAACTGAAGTCTATATTTTATTCAGATTTACTCAGTTTTTCCCAAGACCTTTTTCTGTTCCAGGATGACATCCGGGATAGCACATTACATTTAGTAGTCATGTCTCCTTAGACTCTTCTTGACTATGACAATTTTTTAGACTTTCCTTATTTTTTATGCTCTTGACTGTTTTGAGGATTACTGGTCAGGTACTTTGAAGAATATCCTTCAATTGAGATTTGTCTGGTGTCTTTCTCATGGTTAAACTGGGGTTATGAATTTTTGGAAGACCATAGAGGTACCATTCCCATCACATCATATCAAGGATACATATTATCATTATGACTTAGCATTATTTTTTATATGGACTCACAACCAAGATAACTTATCACTATTGATGTTAACCTTGATGTCCTGACTGGAAGTGGTGGTTGTCAGTTTTTGCCATTGTAAAGTTGTTATTTTTTTCCTCCCTACTGTACTCTTTGGAAGAAAGTCACTAAACACAGCCCACAGTTAAAGACAAAATTTTCTTTTTCTTTTTTTATAAGTTGGAGTCTCACTCTGTTGCCCAGGCTGGAGTGCAGTGGCACTCTCACGGCCACCCAGCGTCGACCTGCTAGGTTCCCGCGATCCTTCCACCTCAGCCTTCCAAGTAGCTGGAACTACAGGCGTGCGCTACCATGCCTGGCTAATTTTTTGATTTATTGTAGAGATGAGGTCTCGCTGCCCAGGCGGGTCTCGAACCTGTGGGCTCAGGCAATCCACTCACCTCAGCCTCCCAAAGGCGCGGGATTACAGGCTGAGCCACCGAGCCTGGCTTGTTTTCTTGTCTTACTGTGGTAGCTAGGACTTATATAGTACAGTGTTGAATAGGAGTGGTGAGAGAGGACATTCTTACCTTGTTCCCAATCTTAGGGAAAAAGTGTCCAGCTTCTTACTATTAAGTATAATGTTAGCTATAGATATTTTGTAGATGTTCTTTATCAAATTGAAGACGTTTCTATTCCTAGTTTGCTGAGAATTTTGACTATGTTATAGAAATATTTTAAAGAAAATAAAAGAAAAAGGAAAAAATCCTACTTCATTAATAATTCAGCTAGTTTTCCTTTTTTACAAATTTTATATATTAAAATAAAGTATACTCAAAAGAGGTCTAGCAGAGAGATATTATACAATTATAATTATATAAACAAAGGGAGGCATTATTTTACATACTTGGTAATTAGAATGCAAATTTAATTTCACATAAATTATGCAATATTACTTTTTCACCTAAAGTTATATCATAGATCGTTTTTAATGTTCCTACATGTACTTCAAAATCATAGTTTTTGGTGTCTCTGTAATTCATTAATTCATTTTAAAGCATTTATTGCACATCCATTATATATCAGGAACTGATAACAGATATAAAAAGAATAAAGCATATACCCTACTCTCAGGGGCCTACAGTCATGGGAACAAATGCTTAATAATATAATGTGTTTAAGTTGCCTTCATGGCAATATGAGCAGAGAGTTTTGGAAGTATGGAAGATGAATGGGGCAGTTAACTCTAGGGAAAACAGAAAATTCGTCTTCAAAGAAGTGACATTTGATATGACTTCTTAAATGATAGATAGGAATTTTCCAGATGAAGAAATAGTAATGTGTGCAAAGGTTTAAGCTGTGCAAGAGCCTAAATTGTTTCAGGAACAAGTTAATGACTTAGAAGCTTAAGATTCATTAGGAAGGACACTAAATGAAGATTGGAAAGTAGACTGGGCTAGTCTGTGAAATGGGCTAACTTTCAAAATAAGAAATTTTGTTTTCCAGATGGAATCAGTAGAAACCCTAAACAGTGGAGTGGCAGGATCTACTTTATATATTTACCAGGATACCTATGGGGTAGTATGGGAGATAAATTCTGCATGTTGAGATACTATAACTTACCAAATGATTTGCATATTTTGGGGACATTTAAAGTTGTTTATAATTAATTGCTATTCTAAATAATATAAAATGTATATCTTTATGCATTTGACCATTATATTATTTTGCAACTTTTCTTAGGACAAATTTTGGAGAATGAGATATAGCTTATCAATTCTTTTTGAGATAAATTTTGGTGTGTTTTATTAGTTTGTTATGCATTATGTGAAATTTTATTCCATACATATTTTTCTCAATACAATTTGATATACATCTGTTAAACATTTACCTAGTGCTATTTATAATTGTAGATGCTGTGAGCAAAACCATGAATACAATTCAAGGGGCTTACAATCTAGTTGGTTGATAAAGAATATACTATAAGATATTATGGACGTCTTTGAATGCTAAGCTGAGAAATAGGAATTGTATTCTATAGGAAATCAGGCAGTGTCTAAAATTTTAATTAGGGCAGAGATGTAGTCCCAGCCACATCTTAGAAAGAACACATTTGTTGCAATAGGTGAGACAAATGAGAAGAAGAGACTTGAAAGGAGACTTGTGAAAATGTTATTAGTAGTCAAAAGAAATAAAATATTGGCTTATGGTATAGAGAAATGGAAATGATCTATTTAAGATTCATAGACTTAATTCTTTGATAAAAATGAGACAAAAACAATCCTAAATGTGGACAAAACTGACAAACACTCTCCTTTGTGGCCATTTCACATTTTGTAATATCCAGTATCCCAATATCTGTTCATTTCTGGAATAAAATAGAAGAAGGGGATTCACATTGATTAAGGTGATTTTCCATAGTAAAAACAATATTTGAAAATCTAATAAATTTGAAAATGTGTCATTTGTGACATCTCAGTGACAGAATAACAGGCTGGGTAGATATTGAATTATTTTATGTGATCACTATAATAACCCCATGAGGTAGTTATTAGGAAGTTTTTGAGAAGTTTGTTGTAGGAGAAACAACACTGAATTGGGGACTAATGTAATCTAAAGCAAAGCATTTTACTTTCCATAGGCATCTGAATCACTTGAGGATTTTGCTAAAATGTAGGTTCTGATTTAAAAGGTCTGGGAAAGGGCCTGAGAGTGTGCAATCCCCCCCCCCTTTAATTTATTTTAAAATTGTGGGGTAAAATTCAGGGTTAGTTTTACAAATATTCATTGTGCAACTACCCTTGCTGATGAGGTGTGTCCCCACTTTCCCAGGCAGTTTCCCACTATTGCCAATCCCATCTCCCTGCCCCCCATGCCCCTGCAGTTTCCTGCTACTGTCAATCCTTTTCTTATAGTCTTACGATAGTTGTTCAAAGTCTGCTTATGAGTGAGAACCTGTGATACTCAGTTCTTTGTTCTGTGAAAGATCACTCAGTATTATAGACTCTAAGTCCATCCAGGTTGCTGCGAAGTTCATGATTTTGTTCTTCTTTATGGCTGTGTAATGTTCCATTGTGTATATGTATCACATTTTTTTAATCCATTCTTCTTTTGATGGGCATCATGGTTGGTTCCGTGTTCTTGCTATTGTGAACAATGCTGCAATAAACATATGTGTACAAGTATCTTTCTTATAGAGTGATTTGAGTTCTTCTGGGTATATTCCCAGTAGGGGGATTGCGGGGTCATATGGAAGGTCAATTTTTAGAACTTTTAGAAATTGCCACACTGTTTTCCACAGAGGCTGTACTAGTTTACGTTCCCACCAACTGTGTAGAAGTATTCCCTTTATGGCAAATCCTCTCCAGCATCTGTTATTTTTTGAATTATTGATGATGGCCATTCTGACTGGAGTTAGGTAGTATCTCAGTGTAGTTTTACTTTGCATTTCTTTGATGACTAGTGAGGCTGAACATTTTTTCATTTATCTGTTGGCTGCTTTTAAGTCTTCTTTTGAGAACTGTCTATTCATATATTTTGCCCACTTTGTAATGGGGCTGTTTGTTTTTTTCTTTTCAGCACGTTTGAGTTCTTTGTAGATCCTAGATGTTAGACCTAATAATCTCCCAAATAATGCACCTACTTCTGGTCCATAGACCACACTTTGGTAGCAAGGATCTAGAGCAGTCATTCTCAAATTTCAGTGCATTTTTGTTGGGCATTTAGCTCGTTTCACTTTTTTTTTTTGTTTGAAAGCAAGATTTGTTGAGAGGACAGAAAAGCTCCCACAGGGGGAGGGGATCAAGTAGGTTACCCAGTTGTTTCACTTTTGTATTATGAACAGTGCTGGCCTTATTTTTCTTTAACATAAATCTTTGTCAGCAATGCTGAATATTTCTTTAAAAGGCTGAAATAGACATTTTACTAACACTCTCTTCAGGATATGTTCCTGTTTTACTTCATTTTTACTCATATAAAAGACTGTTACTCAGTGTTCATAACTCTGTGTCCAAATAATTAAAACTTCAGCTGGGATAATTAGAATTTCTGGGGACTGGCTGCATATTTAAAAAATTTCAGACATTCTCTTCATGTGGCTAAGGGTGGACTTCCTCACACTATGGTGGACTCTCAGTAGTTGGATTTCTTACATGACTGCTGGCTTCCACCAAAGCAAGCTTTCAAAGAGGCCCAGGCAGAAGCTGCAGGACTACTTACTTATGAGTTAGTCTTGGAAGTCATTCAGTGTCATTTCAGCTGTATGCTGTTAATCAAAATCAGGTCATAAAGATAAGTCAAATTCAAGGAGAAGGAACTACACAGGGTGCAAAAACTGGACGATATGGAGATTGTGTGTGTGTGTGTGATTTAATTGACTTTTTTTTCAGAAAACTTATTCAAATGTGTTTTGGCTATTTACAACTTATGAAGATAATTCTCAAGTTGCTATGAATGTTTTTTTATTTATTGCAGGAAAATCCTGAAGAAGGAAGGGCCAGTATTTACAAATCAGTGATCATCAATACTTCTAAGGAAATGATGTGCTTCAGTGACTATCCCATCCCAGATCATTATCCTAACTTCATGCACAACTCCAAGGTCCTGGAATATTTCAGGATGTATGCCAAAGAATTTGACCTTGTAAAGTATATTCAATTTAAGGTAGGGAATTTTGTGGGTGTCTTTGAAGTTGCTTGTCAAGGAAATGAGTAATGTGGTTTCATTTACCAATATTTACTTCTAAAGATTGGCTTGATATGTGCTTGTATCTATCCTATTCAGGCAAAGATTCCACTCTTTATCCTCTCTTGGATGGTCTGTCTTTTATATATTTTGGCTACAGATACAGGAGGCCATATGCCAGAATGTTTTTATTACTTTCATTTTACACTGTTTACAATAAAACCGATAAGGGGGAATATTTTCTCAGTTACAGAAGGAAACTGATAGGTATGGGAACTTTAAAAACTCTGGTTCCACAACTTGTTGACTACTGCCTAGCCCTTTTATACCTTCTGAAGTACTTTCCAATACATTATTCTATATGATCATCACAACAACCTAGTGAAGTAGTTATTGGGAAGTTATTGAGGAAGCAAAGATGTTAACTGAGGTGTAGAGGAAGAACACTGAACTGGGGAACAAAAACCGGAATTCTGGCCCTTGCTCTGTCACTAACTAACTTGTGATGGTAGACAAGTTCCTCAACTTCAATGTGTCTTACTTTCTTTGATTGTAAAACAAGGTGATTGCAATAGACCACTTCAGTGATTCCTTCCTGCTCTAAAGTCTTCCATCGTTTGTCTATAATTTGTAACCAAGACCACAAAAGAACAGATATTTCTGACACTGGCAAAAAGCCCAAACCTGCATTCTAACCATTCTGCTAAATCATGCCCTTTTCTGTTTAACAACAATAATAAAATGGTAACATTTAGCGACAACTTCAAAAGTAAGTCATGTATAGCCCAGTGGTGCTTCTCTTTACTTGTTTAGACAACACTGTTGAACAAGTTTGTCACCATACTAAGCAGTGAAGATGCAAAGACAAAAAAGAAATATCAGTAACTTTACAGTCTCATTAAGAAGACAAAAAAATGAAACATAAATTTTCTTATACATATAATGAAAAAAATAAATGAAGAGTAACAGGGTGATATATAGAGATCTATGAAGGGGGACCACTACCCCCCAAATGGAATTATCTTTTGGAGGGCAGTATATAAATTATACTCAGAATTTATTCCTCTGGATCAAACAGTCAACCAAAGTTGTTATCTTGAAGTTTTGAGAAGGTTGCATTACAATTTGCAGAAGAAAGTCCCAAGTTGTGGCAAACTGGTGACTGGTTCTTCCATCATGACAATGCACCTGCCATACCACACTGCTCAGCAGTTTTTGACCAAAAACAGCATGACCCCTGTGCTGTACCCTCCCCATTCACCAGATCTATCCCCTTTTTTGGGTTTGTTTCCTGATTTAAAAACTCCTCAGAGGGAAACGGTTTGCCAGTGTGGGAGAGGTGAAACAAAAAATGGTTTAAGTACCAAAAGGCATAAAAATCAATGAGTTCAGAAACTATTTTGAGCAGTGGAAAAAGCATCTTTATAGGTGACACTTAATGAAGAGTACTTTGAAGGTGACTGAATTAAACATATAAGGATACATACACAATTTTTAAAAATTCCAGGGTTTTTTGAGGGTACCCCTCTTGTATACATTTCAACTCAGAGGAGAGCTGCTGAACCTATCAAGACATGAAGCATTAGGTTCCAGGAAAGTTTTCTTAGAAGAGAAAATGTCCAAGCTGAGTCATGATGGATGAGTAGGAGTCTACCAAATGAAGAAGGAATAAAAGGGTGATCTGGGTAGAGGCACTAGCCTGGGTAAAAAAGAACATGACAGAAAGGAACTATAAACAGTGCTGGATGGCTACAGCATACAAGGGTGGTGTCTCTATTAGTCCACAAAAACATTATAATCATAGGCCCCAGAAGCACGTAGTGTTTCCTTAGGCTGAGTAGAGTAACCCATATTTATTATTTTTGTTTAAAAAAAAAAGCTAAAAATTATACCACTATCCATCTCACAGTATCTTTCCTTATAGTTACTTGCAAAATGAGCTCCATAGGAGGCAAAGAGAGATTTGTTTATATAAAATGAGAGCCACTGAATTTTCTACTCTATTAGGAAAATGAGCCCTGTAGCTCAGTTACGTGTTGAAAGCTAGCCAGTGAGAACAAGACTTGGGCTAAGAAGACAACAGAGGGTCTTGGGATATCTGGGAGTTGGGAGAATAATAGGCATTTAGTGTCTGGAGTGTCACAGAAGCCCAGGCTTTATCCAGATGTCACAGTGCCTTAGGGCATAGGCAAAGAGGCACAGTGACTTGCACTTTTCTAGAAGCAGAAAATTCATTAGCTAGCCAATGCTTGTTCCTTTATTCTGCCTCATGGAAGTTGTCTCACTCTGATCACAACCCCAAACAAGACAGTTTTTATTTGTGGAGTATGAAAATCAAATATCCCTGCATGGGCTTTATGATGTGATGGTGCCTGTGATGTCAGCCCTTTATGTAACATTCTCCAAGGAAAGTAATGTCAGGGGTGTCTTCTGTCTAGGTTGTGATTAAAGTCCCCTGTATTTATCACGTTTCTTTTCAGACCACTGTGTGCAGTGTGAAGAAGCGGCCTGATTTCTCTACTTCAGGCCAGTGGGAGGTGGTCACTGAGTCTGAAGGGAAAAAGGAGATGAATGTCTTTGATGGAGTCATGGTATGCACTGGCCATCACACCAATGCTCACCTACCCCTGGAAAGCTTCCCTGGTGAGTCACCTACCAGGAACGAAGATCCCTGAATCATGCCTGTAATCTGACCCCTGAAGAATGGGAGGATTGCAGTTTGAGTGATTCCTTTGGGATGAAGTAAGGCTTATTCTAACTCTGCACTTTCTCCTGAAAGATGTTAGGGTAACTCGAATTATTGACATTTTGGGGGTAGAGATAATTGTAACTTTGAAGATTAAATGAAAATTAGGATTCTATCTATTCAGTTTCACAATGGCTTTAGTTTTCCTAAGGATCAAAGAAAAAATGTGGAGTTCTTGGTCACCATTAGGTTGAATGAGGAATTTTTCGGCAATCAAGCAAACCAACAGAAATATTGAGTTTCTAAGAAAGAAATAAAAGCTTGAAGAATTTAATTTCAGTCTTTGGCCTGCGTTTTCATTTTGAAAAAAATGTACTCTATGTATATCCTAGAGCATATAAGAATATATATCTCAGGTCATCTTGACAATAAGGAAAAAAAAAGAACATGTATTCTAATTGAAATGAGAGTAAGTATTTAAGAGGATGGAAAGACAAAAGAGAATGGAGGTTTTCTGGGGTAGTTTGGATTTGTGAGTCTACAGATCCAAAATACAAACAGATTCTGAGTTAAGCAAACTACTTATGATAAGGAAATCCTACTCTGAGGCTATGGAAAATAAAATAAGCAAAAATATTCAGAAAGGCAAGAAAGTAGCTGAATAAATGGGAGAACATATGGAGAATATTCGCTTAAACTTTAAACTCTGCAAAAAGATCAAGTGATTTAACAAATTATATCCATCATATAAACCATCACCCAATAATCATTTTCCCTTCTCTTACAGGAATTGAGAAGTTCAAAGGACAATACTTTCACAGTCGAGACTATAAGAACCCAGAGAGATTCACTGGAAAGAGAGTCATTATAATTGGCATTGGGAATTCTGGAGGGGATCTGGCTGTGGAGATTAGCCACACAGCCAAGCAGGTTTGAATCAGTAAATTACATTGCCTCACTCTAGCTTCACTCTCACCAAGGAAACTGCAGATGGACCCGAGAGCGAGTACAGATACCTGCAATAGATCATCAGTGAAAGTGACAAGTATAGAGCTTGGTTTCATTGCCTCCATTGACAACATTATGATCAATAGTAATGGAGGAGTCAAGGACACCAGTTAGAGTTCCATCATTTAGTTGACCTCACACTAATAAATTAAGTCATAGCTACAGACTGTGCTCATGATCCCAATCAGCCACCTTCTCAGAGTGTGCCTCTGGCTTTGATAAATACCAAGTAATTGCTGGGAAAGGTTGTTAGAATGCAGCTTTCAGAACATGGATATTCTGCTGGCAAGTAGAGTGCCAGGTTCTGATGGAAAGGAAAGCACACTTGTGATCATTGCCAACATTTCATTCATAAAATGGTGGGTGAATTTTCCTTTTTGCTCCCCAAATGGGAAAAAGAAGCAATCTAATCTTTCAAAACATAATGTCAATATCAGTATAAAGAGCATCTATGCTGTAGAGCATGCAAACAACCTAGTCTGCCCCAGCCTTTGCATACATTTAGATGACCCAGAATGATATTCACTCTAAAGCAATTTCTATCTCCCTTTTTGGTTTTGTTTTGGTGTTTGAATCATATAGATTTTGAACTGAAAAGATAGCGTCTTCACTATAAATTCCTGGAAAAATAATATTATTTTTTGTCAATTATGTGTTTATTGAATCATAACTTTCTTGGCAATAGGTAAATGTCTGATTGTTTTTCAGTAACTAATCTGTGCTTCTCCACAAAGATACTTTCAATTACTATTTTAAAATAGAAGTTTAGACGGGCTCGGTGGCTCAGCCTGTAATCCCGTGCCTCGGGAGGCTGAGGTGAGTGGATTGCCTGAACCCGTGGGTTCGAGATCCGCCTGGGCAACTTGGCGAGACCTCATCTCTACAATAAATAAAAAATTAGCCGGATGTGGTAGCGCGTGCCTGCAGTTCCAGCTACTTGGAAAGCTGAGGCAGAAGGATCGCCGGAGCTCAGCAGGTCGAGGCTGTGGTGGCCGGGAGCGGCCACTCCACTCCAGTCTGGGCGACAGAGTGAGACTCCAACTCACAAAAATAAAAAATAAAAAATAAATAAAATAGAAGTTTAATGCCACAATTTTGTTAAATGACCTTTACTCAGCAATTTTGTTCCAATAACATTTCTTCTCAGTACTATCCTCATCTATAACCACAAAAGTGATTCCATATGTTACCCCGTGAATTAATTCAACAAGCATTTATCATAAAATAATTTATATAAACAAGAAAGTGTAACAACATGTGTGGGTGCTATGGTAGAAGAATGTGCAAGATATGTAGTGGGGACCCGTGGCAGGAGCCTTCTTTAATGCCATAGGGTTCAAACGATCAGTTCTAAGGAGCTGGGCTTTACCTGCCATGAGAAACTATAGTTTGCCAAAGAACAAAACATTCAGAGGGGAGGAGATAAGGTAGCTATGTTGTGAGAAAGCCTAGGAAAATGGATAGTAAAACTATATCTGCATACCTGGAGCAACACTGTCACACCACTTATGCAAGCTGAAGAAACTCAGTCGCTAAGTTCTACCTTTTTTCCTTTTTTTTTTTTTTTTTTTTTTGAGTTGGAGTCTCATTCTGTCGCCCAGACTGGAGTGCAGTGGCCGCTCCCGGCCACCGCAGCCTCGACCTGCTGGGCTCCGGCGATCCTTCCGCCTCAGCCTTCTGAGTAGCCAGAATTACAGGCATGTACTACCATGCCTGGCTGGTTTTTTATTTATTGTAGAGATGAGGTCTCGCCAAATTGCCTAGGCGGGTCTCCATCCCGCGGGCTCAGGCAATCCACTCACCTCAGCCTTCCAAAGGCGTGCGATTACAGGCTGAGTCACCGAACCCGGCTAAATCAAAAACTTTAAATGAACCTGCACGCTTTGGTATGATTCTTCTGGTATATAATGCTTTTGAAAAGAGGAAAAAAAGAAAGAAAAGAAAAGAGAAAACATCCCTTTCTTACAAGATTAATTTCATGTAAGATGACACTGACTAAACAATTTTACTTACTTTTTTTGTTATAAATCCAGATTTGTAAATATGTTGTTTGCTTAAAACAAGGTATAGGTGCAAACCTGAAATAAGTATGACAGCCATTTAGTATTAATATTGATGAAATGTTTACTATATATACTATATCTTTTACCCCCCAAAATTGTTTAATTTGCATAACAGCCTTGTGTTATGTACATAACTATAGTGCTTAAAGTTACCATAGGTGAGACTATATTTGTGAAGTAAAAGATTACCCCTCTGTAGTTAGGTCATCTTTTTATATGAGACCTTAGACAAAAGACCATGAAGCAATGTACTTATAAATCTTACAACTCTAGAAACCACCTCCAGAGAATTTTGTAATGAAGAAAAAAATGATACTTTTGCCAAGTAATTGACTACCAAACCTTTATCAGCTCCGAACATGGACTTTATCCAACAGAAGACACAGGAAGATTTACCAGTTTCCTGTTGTTCTACTAGCAATCTTAATTTTTTTCCCATTAAATAATCAATAAAACATTTCTTAAGCACAGGCTTTGGAGTCAGTCAGACCAGGGTTGGAAATTCAGGTCTGCCTCTTACTTGCTGTATGATCTCAGGCAAATTATTCATCCTCTCCATCCCTCTTTCCACAAGATAGGAGTAATAATACTTTCCTCAAGAGATTGTTGTATTGACTATATAAGAATACAGATAAAGGACCTAGCACGGTGACTTATAGGCCACGAATCTCATTAAACAAAAGTGATGATGTGCTGTGGAGACCAAAAAAAAAAAAAAAAAAATGTGTAGAAAGTCCATCTGAAGAGACAGAAATTAAGAGAGTAGAAATTTTAATGCTCAATATAAATGATAAATAGGCTTTTTTGTAACAATACAAATAATGCCAATGGCAAAAAAGACTGAGGATTTTGGATTAAATGCTCTGCAGTTACTTCCAGCTTTACTGTTCCTTGATTTTTAACAAGTTCTATAAGTGATAAGTGCTAGGGAAGTTCAGAAGATGGAAAAAAAATTGTCAGCTTGAGTGGTTAGAGGTTTCCTCACGGAGGAGGCATTCTTGATCTAGATCTTAAAAATGATTTGGCCTTGGAGAGTTAAGAGAAAAGAGTGCTTTTCAAGCAGGCATAATGGCACCAAACAAATAAAATGGTGGGTCAGAGCAAGTCATATTCTTGGATAGTGAATACACCAATTACTTGTAAGCTTAGTATTTGGGAAGGAAAACAAATGGCAAGAAACAAACAAAAAACCCCCACAAAGATTGTGCAGGGACTAAAAAGCCAGACTAATGAATTTAAACTGAATCTTGAGAAAAATAGGAGTGCTTTTGAAGGTTTATGAACCAGAGTGACCAAAGCAAACAATTTCTCCCATGCCCCAGGTTTTCCTCAGCACCAGGAGAGGGACTTGGGTCCTGAATCGTGTAGGAGACTACGGATATCCTTTTGATGTGTTGTTCAATTCTCGACTTAAACATTTTGTGACGAAGATTTGTGGTCAATCATTAATAAATGCATTTTTGGAAAAAAAGATGAATAAAAGATTTGACCATGAAATGTTTGGCCTGAAACCAAAACACAGGTATGTTCTCAGGCCGGGAGTGCAGGGGTAATGGCCAAGGCACAAGAATAAGGACAGGTCACATAGTCTAATCATAGAGCTACTTCTACCCATACATTAAGAATGCCCACAGAAGTCTAAGACCTACCAGTCTGCAGGTTTTCAGTCTATAATTCCCTGTGGAATTAACCATTTTCTCATATCCCCAGATTTCAGTTATTTTGACATGATGTCCAACATCAGCAATGAAATGATAGTAGAGGGCAGTGCATTATTTGTTCGTTCATCTAACAAACATTGAGCACCTGTTACGGGCCAGGCACCATGCTGGGCATGAAATACAGAAAGGGAAGACATAATAGTAATTCTAACACAAATAATAACATCTCACTTTTCTGAGGAATTTCCATAAGACAAGCAAAGTACAAGATGAGTTATATACATCATCTCACTTAATCCTCATAATAGCCTTACAGGTTGATACTATTTTAATCTCTGTTTTACAGATATAAAAATTGACACTTAGAGAAACTAAGTAATTTGCCCGAGGTTAACACAAGTTATACATGGTGGAACTCAAGAAATGGATCTTATCTTAAATACTCTAATGAGAAGAGAGGCAACAAAGTATAATAAAGAAATAGAGTGCTATGAGAGTATAAAGGATGAGGTCCTCAACAGAGCCAGGGAGGGAAAGCATTCTAGAGGCTGATTTTAAATTCTTTTTCCCACCAACTTTTTACTTTTTGAAAATGTTAAGATTTACAGAAAAGTTGCAGAGTAGTAAGTACAATGAGCACCCATATACCCTTTACTTGGATTGTCTTATTAACAGTTTGCTATATTTGCTTTCTTTTCCTCTCTCTTTAGATAGATCGAGTCACACATATATAGCATGCATATATAGTGTATATATATATATATATATATATATATTTAAGTTGTAGTCTCACTCTGTTGCCCAGGCTGGAGTACAGTGGCATGCTCACCATCACCACAACCTCGAACTGCTGGGGTCAGGTGATCCTTTCGCCTCAGCCTTTCAAGTAGCTGGAACTACAGGCACACACCACCACTCTTGGCTAATGTTTTTGATTTGTTGTAGAAATGAGGTCTCACCAAGTTGCCCAGGCAGTCCTCTCACCTTGGCCTCCCAAAGTGCTGGGATTATAGGTGTGAGCCACTGTGCCCAGCCACAGTACATATTTTTCCTGAACCATTTGAAAGTAATCTGTAGTCATCAAGATACTCTATCCCAAATACTTAGCATATGAAAAAAGGCATTCTCCTACATAATGATAATATAATTATCATACTTGGGAAATTTAATATTGATAAAATATATTATCTAATATATTGGCATAGTCAAATTTTCCCAGTTGTCCCAATATTTTTATAGCTTTTTTTCTTTTTAAAATCCAGGATCCTGTCAAGTATCAGGCACGCTGTCGCATTTAGTTGTACTGTCTCTTTAACCTGAAATAAGTCTGTATTCCTTTTTTTAAGAATCCAAGCCACTGTTTTGTAGAAAGTTTCTAAATTTGGACCAGCATGGGTGTTTTTCCTTTATTATATTCAGGTAAAATATCTTTGGTACATGTGCTATGTAGGTGATGTCGATCTTCTTGGTAGGTCACCTAAGGAGCCACATAATGTCAATTTATCTCATGATGTCAGTTTATTCCATAGTAATGATGCTAAATTTGATCACTTAGATAAGTGGTATCTGTCAAATTTCTACAGTAAAAATATGTTTTTCCCTTTGAGATTAATCATTAAGGTGATATTTGGAGACTGTTCCCCAAAAACTTTTCACCTAATTTTTTTAGCATGCATGTCTTTAGCAGTTGCAAAATAAATTGAAGCTCTATGGAATAATAGGATAGCCAAACAAATAGGGTGAAGGAGTAGCATTCTAATTATAAGTCCAAAGTCTTGGAATAGCAAAAAGTACATTTTGCTCTAGGACCCCGCACGTAGTCTGGTATGGCTGGACTACACAGCAAGAGTGGAAGAGTGATTGAATATGTCTCCAGGTTCATCAAGCATGAAAACCTTTGTATGCTCTGATAAATAAAAGGTCTGGAATGAACACAGCCCAAAACCATTCAAAAATTTTAAGCAAGTGAGTGACATAATAGTAAATACATTTTAGAATGATTATTCCAAAACTGGTATAGAAGAAGGATGGGACAGGAGGCCCTAAAGACAACTGTAACCATCCAGGTAAGGAAGTGGTTTAGATAAAACTGTTCTGAGAATGTTAAGAGAAAAAGGGAAAAGCCTTGGTCACCAGATGTAAGACTCATGGTTCTATGACTTGAGCAACTCTGTGGATGATGACACTGCTAGAAAAAAGAAGCAGATTTGGAGAGAACAGTGAAATCATGAGGTTGTAATGCAGAACAGAATCTACCTAATGGTTAGAGTCAAAGCATAGCTAAATGCAACAAACCAGTAATAGCTGTTTAAATATATACTATCCCTGAGGCTAGACCAGCAGTGTCTGAAAATGATGGCCTAAGGATTCTGAGTTAACTTATGATTCAAGAATGAAGACTGCTTTTTAGAAATCTCTAAGATACTAGAAACCTGCCTTATTATTATTTGGTAACTTTATCCTATGCGGCACCTAGAAAACACTATTTAAACAAGCTCAAAGTCTCCTGAAGGAATTCATTGAAAATTACTTTGATATAAATTCCAAATTCCTAGAATTTAGAATTGTTCTTAGAATTTAGAATTCTTAACTTTTCTAGGCCTCCAATTCCTCATCAAGAAAACCAGGACAATGATACCTGTCCTGCCTCCTAATAGAGTTTTGTGAGAATCAAATAAGTTAATGCACATAATGCAACTTATAAACTGTAAATTTTTATATATGTGTAATTTCTTACACGGTTTGGAAAATTATGGTCTAAGTCTAGTTCTAGGATTTTGAAACTAGAAATGAGACTGAACAGAATGTTGGTTCTGTCAGACTTCCTGATATGTAGATAGAAACTATTGGCCACTATTCAATCTAAGGCTACTATCTGTGGCCTTATATCACAGAACATTACTGTTTCTTGAGAAACTACATGCACTCCTCAAATAAGACTCTTCTTTCTTCACTCCTCCAACACCCTCCCTTTTAATGCTACCCAAAGTCCTGCTTCAGCTCTGAGATCTTGATCTGCGTCAAGCTGGTATAAATTAGACCTTTCCCAAATTTTATGAATAGGAGATCATTGGATATTGATTACCTATATCAAAGCAAAATGTTACTCATATGGCGCTGATCTCTTTCTTATTTTTCCTTCTCTCGTTCTTTATCACCACTCACAGAGCTCTGAGTCAGCATCCAACAATAAATGATGACCTGCCAAATCGTATAATTTCTGGCTTGGTGAAGGTAAAAGGAAATGTGAAGGAATTTACAGAGACAGCTGCCATATTTGAAGATGGCTCCAGGGAGGATGACATTGATGCTGTTATCTTTGCCACAGGCTATAACTTTGCCTTTACTTTTCTTGAAGACTCTGTCAAAGTGGTCAAAAACAAGATAAGCCTGTATAAAAAAGTCTTCCCTCCTAATCTGGAAAGGCCAACTCTTGCAATCATAGGCTTGATTCAGCCCTTGGGAGCCATTATGCCCATTTCAGAGCTCCAAGCACGCTGGGTTACTCAGGTATTTAAAGGTAAGTGATAGTGCATATTGACCACTTAAGTACTTAGCGGTATGTTTAATTCTGCTTTATGTACTTGCTTTTAAATAGTGACACAGTGTGTATGGTTATAACAATGCCTAGCACAAAGTTAGTACTGGTAAATTTATTTTTGAGTGAATCTAAAGTAGTAATTTGTAACCATGGACATGCCTAAGAGTCATCTCAGAAATTTTTCCAAACTAGGCATGCTTTGACTTCATCCCTGGTGATGCTTATTTCATAAGTCTGGAGCGGAGCATGCATAAGATCACTATGTCCTAGTAATTCTAATATGCACTCCAGATTTGAATCCACTTATATAGATTTTAGACAGCTGGCATATATTTGCGAAGTAAAAGAACTTTATTTTCTTTTATTACAGATAAAGTCAAATATAGACATGATATGACTTGATTTCAGCCAAAAATTAAGACCTGGTTGGAGACAAGCCCATCATGTAGAATATTCAGCCTCTCAAATCCTCACTTTCCCTCCTTTATCTTCTCTCTTTCAGTTTTGGTTAGAAGTACATGGGAAAAAAAATTCAGTATTTGGGATAGTAGGCTCAAGATGAGTTAGTAGAATGATGTGACTGCCAAAAGGCATAATTAAATCTAGCATCATTAAAAATTATAACATCCTAGCCGGGCTTGGTGGCTCAGCCTGTAATCCCACGCCTTTGGGAGGCTGAGGTGAGAGGATTGCCTGAGCCTGCGGGTTCGAGACCCGCCTGGGCAACTTAGTGAGACCTCATCTCTACAATAAATAAAAAAATCAGCCGGGTGTGGTAGCGCACGCCTGTAATTCTGGCTACTTGGAAGGTTGAGGCGGAAGGATCACCAGAGCCCAGCAGGTCGAGGCTGCAGTGGCCGGGAGCGGCCACTGCACTCCAGTCTGGGTAACCGAGTGAGACTCCAACTCAAAAAAACAAACAAAACAAAACAAAAAAATTATAACATCCTAAACAGTACAACTGTTCTTCTCTAAGCTGGTGGCCATACCACATCTGAAGACATATTTCAAAAGCGATGCTGGAATTCATTAAATAAGGAGAGAGATAAGAATGCTTTAAGGGATTTGAAAATATGCCATTCTGGCTGTGCCTGGTGGCTCACACCTATAATCCCAGCACTTTGGGAGGCTGAAGTGAGAGGATTGGCTGAGCTCATGAGTTTGAGACCAGCCTAGGCAACTTGGCAATACCTCGTCTCTACAATAAATCAAAAAATTAGCCAAGTGTGGTGGTGCATGCTTGTAGTTCCAGTTACTTGGGAGGCTGAGGTGGAAGAATCACCTGAACCCAGCAAGTTGAGGCTGCAGTGGCTGTGAGTGTGTCACTGTACTTCAGCCTGGGTGACAGAGTGAGACTCCAACTCAAAAAAAAAAAAAAGAAAAGAAAAGAAAGAAAAATATGCCATCTAAAGTACAATTGAAAAAACTGGAGCGATTTAGCCTGGAAAAGATAAGATCCAAGGAGAAATGCAAATTACCTTCAAAGTGTTGAAGTATGAATAGCCCATGGAAGAAGGATTAGATTTACTCAGTATAGTTTTAAAGGGTCAAACCAGAATCACATGAAATCCTGAGGATTGTACAATATCAGCTTAATATTAAGAAAAAACCTCAAAGTGTTTTCCTATCAGAAATGGTCTAATTCTGAAATTGTGAGGAATCCAAGAAGAATAGGGAAAGGATGCCAAATGACTGGATAGCCATTTGGCCAGGGGTATATGGAGTAGATTCAAGCCTCAGAATATAGAGAAACTACCTGACCTTTAGGTTCCTTCTAAAGAATAAAATAATTGATTATACAGTTGTTATGATAAAATTTGATATCATTACTAATATTTGATTAAAACTATTCAGAGTTCCTGTTGGAATTACTGCTGTCTCTTCCCTATGAAGATCTTCGTGGCAGCAGAGAAAAAATAAGCAAATGGTATTAGAGTTGATAGATCAAAAACTTTTCCGTATTTCCCGAAGTGTTTATCATTTCTCAATTCCTTCCAGTCCTGTCCAGTAGTTTATGTACTCCTTGAGAGAAATAAATAAGCAATCAAGTGTAAGTAACCAATTAGGTCTGCTTAATACTAGTCATATTAAATAGATGTTTTAATTGGATCAATTAAATAAGAGAAGAAAGGTTCATTAAAACAGGCCACAACATCTTAGTATACTTTAAGCTACTGAGACTCTTTTTCAAGTTTAAGTGATCTATTGCGAGGAATAGGGAAAACGAGTATTTGGAAGAGTGCATTATGGTTGTAGGATTAGGGGATCTTAGGGAAAATGTACCCAAAACTCAGCTTCTTGGGCTCGTAACAGCCTAGTGCTAATTCCTCTAGGTTTTTTTCTAACACCTGGAAGGAAGAAATCTTCTGAAGGATCCCCATAACTTTACCAAACTTCCAAAGGGAACTTTGAGGTTTTTTTTGGTTTTTTTTTGAGTTGGAGTCTCACTCGGTCGCCCAGACTGGAGTGCAGTGGCCGCTCCCGGCCA
>NW_007251120.1:277587-299298 GCF_000164805.1 Carlito syrichta | reverse complement strand
TTCCCAGTAGCCGGAATTACAGGCATGCGCTACACGCCTGGCTGATTTTTTTTATTTATTGTAGAGATGAGGTCTTGCTACCCAGGCGGGTCTCGAACCCGCGGGCTCAGGCAATTCACTCACCTCAGCCTCCCAAAGGCGCGGTATTACAGGCTGAGCCACTGAGCCCGGCTGGAACTTTGAGTTTTTAATTCTATCCATGGCTAACCTGTCTACCAAATTTTTGCCTTTCTCATTCCCTGATTCTACTTTGTGCCTATTTTAAGCTCTTGGGGTTAGCTGGTTTCTCCCATTCTTTATGTCTGCCCAACAAAGCCTGTCCTTTCCCTACCAATCCCTATTTTTCTTCCTGTATTCTCAGCAATTATTCTTCCCTTGTCAAAGAAATATTTCACCTTTTTCTAGAACACTGAACTTACTCCTTACCTTAACTGAAAACGACTTTCTTTTCTCTTTGCTTCTTTTGCAGCCCTCACAAGTGTTCTACTTTCATTTAGCAACTTTCTTTTCTTGAAAATCACTTCCAGATATACTGGTTTTCTGGATCACAAGAAGGAATCATGGTGTAGCATGTTATTCAAGTTCCTCCATAGATTGGATACAACCTGCAATTTCAGGCCCATCTTTTACCAGTCTTTACCATACATCCTACAGCCTTCTAGAGGCATTGGATTACCTGCCCTCTAAGCAGCAAATACAGCAGGTACCCTTGTACTCTGTGCCTTTGCTTCTGCTGTCCTCTCTTATTAGTATACTCTCCCTTTACTTCTTACTTGTAGAGAAAAAGCCTATGCAAAGTTCCTCCTTCCCTCTCTTAGTACTATATTGAAAGCTATTTAAATAAAGGAATCATGTTTACTTGCTTTTGTATACCAAGCTTAGACCAATGCTTAGCACATAGAGGAAGTATCTAATAAATGTGTGTTCAAATGCATACCTGTTTCGCCTGGAGGTAAATGAAACTCTAAACTCTGAAACAGAAACTTCTTATCTGAGGCTCTCAGCTTATGAAAAACTTTAGCCAATTTCCTGTCATGTTAAAAGGCTGACTGGACTGGAAAAGTGGAATGGCAGCAATACCGTTTATCCCTTTTCCTCTTGTAACATTATCTTTACACAGACATTTAATGAGTTTGTTCATTCAGCAGATATTTACTATATCCTAACCAGCTGCTCCAGTAGTAATGCAGAGGAGCTGCCATGGGGACAGTGGACAATAAGTATCCAATTTTCCCTACAACTACATCACTACACAAGTTTACTGAAAGGACAAGGGAATCTGGACCTTAGAGGGAAAATAAACACTAATATTTATCACTAGTTACTAATATTGAAGCACAGTGAGAGAAAAATGGCAGAACAAATCAAGTTCTGGGAACTACAAGTAGTTCGGAATGCTATAACATAAAGTATCGCAAGAATGAAGGAAAATGAAGCCAGAGATATTCAGAGACAATATCAAGAAAATCCTTGGGTGCCATGCAAGAAGTTTGCATTTAATGTAGGCAACAGAGAACCCCTGTAGGATTTTAACTGGGAGAAGAGGAGACAAGATTTGCAGTTTGGAGTTTGTGCGAGAGGGGAGTGAAGTGAGAAGCAGGCCAGTAAGAGCCTGTGGTAAAAGTCCCAGTAAGACATCATGAAGCCTTAAACCAAAGTAAGGACAAGCTAAAGGAATAGGAGGAGACAGACTTAAATGAAATTTCACAGGGGAAAGGATTTGGTGAAAAATACATGTTGGAGATTAGAGAGAGAAAATAAAACTGCTCAGGTGCTGTGGCCAGTCATTTATTTGAGAATCCAAGAGAGGGAACAAGGTATGAAGGAGGAAGATAAGAAATATGGTAAAAAAAAATATTATGTGTGAAACAAGAAAAATGTTGCAAGAATAGAATTTATGAATTAAGAGAGAACTGTACCATAGGTATTGCATACATCTTTATCTATGCATCTATAGATAGATAGATAGATAGGAGTGTTTTGGTTGTTTCCCCCTCCCCCTTTCTTTCTTTTATGAATTGGTTGCCTCTCACAGCCAAAAATTGACCTTCTCCTCCATAATGTTTCTAGCTACTAGAAGTAAAACTTATGGTGGTACTGTAAGAAGTAGTTTGGAAATCAACTCTCAAAATGTTTTTCTTGAGTATCCTAAGAGACTTAGGATTACTGTAAAATGAAGCATTTCAGTGTTTCCTCATTGATTTATGAAGATAGTAAAAAGTTCCATGAGAGAAGTCTTACATTAGGTAAAATATATTTAATAGTTCAGAATTTTATAGAGTAACACCTTAGGATTGAATGAAGTCAAAATTTTCTACATGGCACAGTGCCTAGTTATTTGGGCATAAATAATTATTTAAGCTTAGAGTTGTTTATACTGGCTTAAATACTATTTACCTTTGTCTAGCCCTGTTCTTGGTGTAAAATTCCTATAACTGGAACTCTTTGTACATTAGTGCTTAAATATTGGGTACCCAATAATAGCTTGGTATCATCCCCAACTATTACCAAATTAAAAAGTTTAGAAGGTGAGACTTATCTTCTATAGGACTCGATGCATAAAATGTGATTGAGTTTATTTTTACTTCCTTTCTCTGTGGTATAAAGCCTCTTTGTTATCAAGAACACAGGTGCAGGTGTGTTTCCTCACTCTCCTGCCTTTTTACTTGGTACCTCGCTTCCCATATATTTTTAAGGCCATTTATCATTTTCTCATGTCCATACTTCATTTCCCAACTGAAAGACTATATTGGGGAGGAGGCAGCTATTGGTTGGAAAACATAGGAGAAGTATCTTCCAAAGACAAAGTAAAGTCAAGAAAGCTACAGATGTTAATATCATTATATTATGGCAGTGGTAGGGTAAGGGGATCACGTGAATTGCAACCTCCTTGAGTAAAGAAAACTATTCTGTATTTCTCTGAATTCATTGTAACATATTGTTAATAGGATTATTGTTCCTACTGAGACTATTTTACGCTTAAAGTTTTAATTTTTCCTTTTAGGGCTAAAGACATTGCCCTCACAAAGTGAAATGATGGCAGATATATCTAAGGCTCAAGAGAAAATGGAAAATAGGTAAGAAATTCTCCTAGGAAGATATATGGTTATTTTTTCTACTTATTTCTTAATAAGGTCAGTATTATATTTAGTTTCCTCATGTTAGTTTAAGGATTTAGATTATATTTTGAAGATAAAACAGATTATATTTTGAAGATAAAACAGTAACAGTTTTTAACAGAATGAAGAAATGGTAGTTTGAATGTGAATGGGAAAGGAGAAAAACTTAAGAAAAATGCTTTAAATCCTATATTTAGGGCCTATAAAAAAAGTTGAGTAGGAAAAAGAGAGAAAATTAGGTATATTATTTTTGTGAGGATTACTTGAAGAGCTAGTAGAGCTGCCAGAAGAAGGGTGCCAAGAAATTAGTGAGAGATGGATATGATTGAATTACAGATCTGTGATTTACAAATCTGCAGTGGCCATTTTGCTGGCTGCACCATGTGATAGCACTCGTAGGTCACAATGACTCATGGTATGAATAGTTCACATGATTTGGGAAGGTGGTAACAACCAGATGCTTAGTGCTTTGGTGAACACAGTAATTTAGCAGTCTAAGTTTCAGAATTTGAGCTCAGTCACTGGATGGTTTTTATTTGGACAAGTGGAAGTTGATAGTAAGTTCCCTGTTCCCTAAATGCCTGTGGAAGAGCCAGAGGCACAGTTGTTCCAGGTCTAAAGAGGTGGTTTTCTTCAATTGATTATACTAGTATAACTGTCCCCACCTTGGAGGAAAAGAAAGTCAGTTTTTTGTTAAGCCTGTTACCCTTTGCAGGTGCTCTCCTGTTTCCCTCCTTTCCACTGCCCAACTTCTGCAGTAATGTTTCTAAATTCTCACCCTTTGCCTTCTAAGGCTCCTGATTGTAACTTCCATTCTTACTCCTGAAACTGCTCTCTTGAAGGTCACTCATGATGAGCTTCATTTTCTTTTCTCTCACTATGGAGTTTGGTGCTTTCAAGCATTTCTCCCTTCTTGGAGTGCTTTCTCTTCCCTTCTTTTCTGGCACTAAACTATCTTATTTCAACTTTCCTCTTATTTTTGTCTAATGACCTTCTGACTATGAGCAGTCATATACCCCAAGGATATAATTTAACCTTTATTGAGGGCCGACTGTGTGAACACATTAAATGTTTTATATGCATGAGTTTATTTAATCCTCATAATAACCCTCCAGGGCAGGAACTAGTGAACATCTTTTGTGAAACCTACATGAATACTATAGGATAAATAAATGCATTCCTATAAACCCTCACACCAACATATATCTATAAGGGAAAGCTCTCAAATTCTTTCCCGTCTTATCTTTGTCTCTTCTAAATTTAGTCCCATTTCAGTAAATTCCTACTTGACTCTCTATTAGCTCCTCTGAAATTCTATCTTGTGCACTGGCTCACACCTGTAATACCAGTACTTTGGGGGGCCAAGGCAAGAGGATTGCTTCAGCTCAGTAGTTTGAGACCAGCCAGGGCAACATAGCGGGGCTTGTCTCTACAAAAAATCAAAATATTAGCAAGGCATGGTGGTGTATGCGTGTAATCCCAGCTTCTTGGGAGGCTGAGGCATAAGGATCACCTGAGTCCAGAAGGTTGAGGCTATAGTGAGTCATGATTATGCCACTGTACTCCAGCCTGGGCAACAGAGTGAGACCCTGACTCAAAAAAAGTTATTTTTTAATCACTTCTCCTGACCTCATTTTCAGTCTCAATTAACTTGACTTGTCTTTTCTCTTCCTTTCTGCCCTACTGCTCTGTTTTATTTTCATTACACATAGTAAAAAGCAAAAGTCACCTGTTAGCTCACCAAATTCTACTCCTTCCACAAAGATATCACCAATAATTACATCCCCCCCAAGTCCTTTTAGCTTTTTTTTTTTTTTTTTTTGAGTTGGAGTCTCACTCTGTCACCCAGACTGGAGTGCAGTGGCCGCTCTGGGCCACCGCAGCCTTGACCTGCCGGGCTCCCGCAATCCTTCCGCCTCAGCCTTCCAAGTAGACGGAATTACAGGCATGCGCTACCATGCCCGGCTGATTTTTTGATTTATTGTAGAGATGAGGTCTCACTGCCCAGGCGGGTCTCGAACCCACGGGCTCAGGCAATCCACTCACCTCAGCCTCCCAAAGGCGCGGGATTACAGGCTGAGCCACCGAGCCCGGCTCCTTTTAGCTTTTTAAATATGCTTTTGGTATAACCATTCCATCTGACTCCATTTGGAGGACCATTTGTTCTTATGGGATAAGTCATCTCCCTTGTCCTTTCAGAATTCCAAATTAACATTGGCCCTGGGAAGTCCTACCCTGTGGACCCTACCACCACTGTCCTCATAAAATAATTGAGAATCTCATATTTGAGAATTTTTATGGTGGGTTCTCTCTTTCTCATAACATCAGAGTCCTTTGTACCTAGATCTGCTATACCTAACCCTCATCTTATCTACATCTTCCACATCCTTCCAGAACCGAGCTGTGATAGTTCTCTTTCAACTACCCCATCTGTGCATTTATATTTAGTAGTCTAAAACCACATGATTTATCAAAATCTTATATTCATCTCTGCTTCAGGTATATGTCTTATTTCCTCTAGTAAAGATGCTTAAGAACAGTGACAAACGTCTTACGTTTCTATTTTCCACGGCTCCTAACTCAATATTGAGTCAATAGCAGACACTCAGAAAGCTTTGATTGACTGACTGACTTAATGAATTATTGATGAGCCATGACTTCTGTCTTTTCCACTTCAGGTATGTGGAGAGCCAACGCCATACCATTCAAGGAGACTACGTAGGTACCATGGAAGAGCTTGCTGAGTTGTTGGGAGTCAGGCCCAATCTGCTGTCTCTGGCCTTTACTGACCCCAAGTTAGCATTACAGATACTACTGGGACCCTGTACTCCAATCCAGTATCGTCTACAGGGCCCTGGAAAGTGGCATGGGGCTCGAAAAGCTATCCTCACCACAGATGATCGTATCAGGAAGCCTATGATGACAAGAGTAGTTGAAAGGAGTAATTACACAACTTCAACAGTGACAATAGGAAAGTTTATGCTAGCTGTTGTTTTCTTTGCTGTAATTATGGCTTATTTTTAGCTGTCCCATTGTCATTGCCCCATTTTTCATTGGGAAACTTGATCTAGAGATGTTTTCAGAGCATGACAATATTGAATGACTCCCAGCTTCGTATTGCCCAGAAATCTACTTTCGTGTCGCTTTCAAAAGCATTAATTCCTTCCTCTTTTTCCTATAGTAAAATCTCACTTTTTCATTTGTGCTGATTCCTCTCCATTTATCTCACGATCCATCCTTTTTTTCTTCCAGTAATCCCCAGATTAGTCATCTTTGTATGCCCTTAGCAGAGTTCTTGACATGTGGTAGGTGCTTAATAAATGTTTGTTATTATCAGATTTTATGGTGTGGAGTATAAGTCAGCATCTGTATTAGAAATGGCTTGTTTCATGTAACTCTTCTTCTGATGGGATTTGATTATCTATTAGAAGCTCAATTTTTGTTTTTTATATTAAAACTAAATATTTGTTTCCCAAGAGATAAGAGAAATAATGATCTTCTAATAGCTGTGTGTATCTAAGATAAGACATATAAATACTTAAGACATTTTATTTCCACTTGCTGTTCACTAGTGTACCTGATATCTGGTCATTTTAACCTATTTTCCCTAAGAAATATGTCTTTATTTTCTCAATAAAGAAACTACCTTCAACTTTCCAGGCTTATAGGTCATTCAAATAATCTAGCATCTGCCAATAAGTTTAACTCAGTTGAGAAATTTGGAATTTGCAAATTAGCTGTCCTATTTTTTTTAATCTCTTGGTTCCAATATTAGGATCTGACAGGGCTTTATCTTAGGAAATATGGACAGTAGCTGCCAACTATTGTAGTGTGGTCTACAAATGTGATTTTATTTGTCTCCCCCTACTCTAATTTTTTCTCTTCCTTCACCTCTCTTACATAGAGTCTAAGTAATAAGTAATTAAAGAGGCTATTTATGTATTAAATTTGAATTGGTATTAAAAAAAAGTAGGGACATTCTGCTGATACCATATAGTTCTGAAGAAAGCAGGGTCATTGACATATAACCCAGTACTGCTGATGGTTCTGTTTTCTTGTCTGTAGTTTTGCTCTGTTCTATTTCATGGAGAAATTAACTAAGGATCAGTTGTCAGGCACACTGAACTCGATGAAGAAAGGTACCAATCAGGTGTATGTTCATAAAAAAGCTGTTGTACAATATGTTCCTATTTAAATTGCTGCCTATAATTTAACAACAGGATAAAGTTGAACTGAAGAGAATATCAAGTATTATCATCTTTCATAATACAGACACATGTAAGAGAACCAGAAATGTGAATACAACTTCTGCCTAATCTTTTAACTACTAGGACAACTGCCTGCCATTTCACCTAATTTACCTGTGAAATGCCTTTGGAAAATCAGAAAACTGGGAATTGGTATTACTTCTTAGGTCTTTTTCCTTCTCTAATCTTTGTGATATTGATGCTTTTTCATTAAAATGGACCTAGTATTTTTTTAACCTGCAGATTACTCTAGTTCAGAATTAAACTGAAGGTCTTTCTTTTTAATTTTCTTTTTTTCAACACACAAATTTGTCTTTTAGCATGTAAATTTGTTTTATTAACAGTCCTTTGGTAATATTCCCTTATCAGCAGTAAGTACCACAGTTTGTTCTCCTTCTTCTGTGTTGGGTGTCTCACCCTGTGTGGCCCAGGCTAGAGTGCATGATCATGGCTCACCGCAACCTCAATTTCAGGTGATCCTTCCACCTCAGCCTCGCAAGTAGCTGGGACTGCAGGCACATGCCATCACACCTAGCTGATTTTTTTTATTTTTGGTAGAGACGAGGTATCACTATGTTCCACAAGCTGGTCTTGAACTCCTGAGCTCAAGTAATCCTTCCACCTTGGCTCCCCCAAAGTGCTGAGATTACAGGCATGAGCCATCACTCCCAGCCCCAGTTTCCTCTTTAAGTGAGAAATATGTAATTCTAAATCGATTGACTTTCTTATTCTACTTATAATATGTAAGGTTACAAAAAAATCATTGGTTAATTTCTGTTCCAAGCTAAAAGATATGAATAGGAAACTGAACTCAAAATAATTTAAGATACAAAGCCCTCATTACTGATGAATGTCTACTAATAACTTACCATAGCTTGCTCTTGTAATTATATTAAAAGGTTATATCATTTTCCTAATTATATTAAATCTGATTACAGAAAAATATATTATTATAATCCCAGAGTATAAGGAATTGCTCAAAAAGCAAACTAAATGGCATATGTCAAGGGACACAGGAGCCATCTCAAAGTGGCTAAAGGTGGAATAATTTGAGCAATAAAGTAACCTAACATTGGATTATTAACATAAAATATTAAAAAATGAGTTCATGCTGATATAGATGATTGAATAAAATAATAAAATGAAATAGACACATCTCCCAAACAGAAGAATTCCAAAGAAGGTATGTATTCTGTCCTCAAGAAGTTGGAACAGAACTCCCCACTTCTTAAGTGTGAGCTGTCCAGTGACTTCCTTCCAAATAGTACAGTATGGAAAGAGGGAAAAAATAACTTTGCAATTAAGAAACGAAATAAACACGATCGCAGCTAGATGATTGTGTGACCAGTCATGTTGACAGTATGTACCCTTGATGTGATATGAGATGGTCACTTTACCTCTGTGGAATTCCTCCCCCAAAACTTAAATTCAGTCTAATCATGAAAAAAAAATTAAACAAACCTAAGTTGAAGAATATCCCACAGAATTCCCAACCACCTCGAAGTTTTTAAGACAAAGAAAGCCTGAGAAACTGTCATGGTACAGAAGAGCCTAAGGAGATATCTAAATGTAGTTGGTATCCTGAATGGGATCCTGGAACAGATAAAGGACTTTAAGTAGAAATTAAGGGAATATTAATGAAGTATGCATTTTGGTTTATAATAACATATCAATATTGGTTTATTAGTTGTGACAAATGTACTACACTAATGTAACAGGTTAACAATAAGGGATATTGGGTGTGGGGATATATGGGAACTCTGCACTATCTTTTCTTTTTTTCTTTTTTTTTTTATTTTAAATAAGTAGGGTACAATTCAGGGTTAGGTATACAAATGTTTATTATGCAGATACCCTTGTTGTTGAGGTGTGCCCCTGCCCTCCCCTGGCAGTTTTCTACTACTACCAATCCCTTAATAGTTGTTCAAGTTCCACTTATGAGTGAGAAAATGATACTCAGTTTTTTGTTTCTGTGATAGATCACTCAGTAGTATAGACTCCAAGTCCATCCAAGTTGCTGTGAAGTTCATAATTTTGTCCTTTACGGCTGTGTAATATTCCATCATGTATATGAACCACATTTTTTTATCCAGTCCTCTTTTGATGGGTAGCACGGTTGGTTCTGTGTTTTTGCTATTATGAATAATGCTGCAATGAATATGCATGTGCAGGTATCTTTTTCATAGAGTGATTTGAGTTCCTCCGGGTATATTCCCAGTAGGGGATTGCGGGGTCATATGGGAGGCCTATTTTTAGATCTTTTAGGAAGCCACACACAAAAAAGCAGCTTTTCTTAAATCTAAAATTATTATGTAATTAAAACGTTTTTTTAAAAAAAGTATTAAAAGAGTATTTTTGGCTCAAGATTTGACCCAGAGCGACCATCTGGTGGTTTTCTCAAAGGAGAAATATTGACTAGTATCAGCCATTTAAGTTACTATGCTTTTCCATGATTACTCTACAAATTAGTTTGATCTAATAAAGCATAATATAACTTAACACAAACAATATTGCTTTCTTTGCTGAATAAGTATAGACTACAATTGTAGAGGAGGTGATATGGTGATACGAGGTCAAAAGACACAACTTTTTTTTTAGAGTCTCACTCTGTCACCCGGGCTGGAGTGCAGTGGCACTCTCACGGCCACTCCAGTGTCAACCTGCTAGGCTCTGGTGATCCTTTCACCTCAGCCTTCCAGAATTATAGGTGCACGCTACCACACCTGGCTAATTTTTTTTTAATTGTAGAGACAAGGTCTTTTCAAGTTGTCCAGGCTGGTTTCGAACCTGTGGACTTAGACAATCCACTCAACTCAGCCTTCCAAAGTGCTGGGATTACAGGCTGAGCCACCGAGTCTGGCCAACACAATTCCTTAAGATAATTTAGATAAGTTCTTTCTTTCAGCTAAGCACATTAAGCCAGTAGTTCCTACTAGCACAATTTATGGTATGTTAATGACAAGTACATTAATAAATAAGAAATTTTATGCGGGGGGCCAGCCCCTGCAGAGAGATTTAGGGGGTCCCTGGGAGGTGTGGTGGCGTCGGCAATTATTCTGGAGAAATAAAGAGAAAGAAAGAGACGGGGTGGGGGAGAAAGAAAGAAAATGGACATCTGTTCAACGGATTGAGCAAAAGCCGTTTAATGGGACAAACCATAAGTCTTTTATCCCAAATTTTCACAGGCTAAATCACAAGACTTTCACATGAACACAAAGCCAGGTGAATGAGGGGTGTCCCCCACCCACCAGGCATTTTTCCCAAGCATGAGGAAGGACAACCCCAAAATTATCTCACTGTTCCTTATGTTTGGTTAATGTTCCTCAACAGCAATACAACAATTCCAACATCATAATATTCTAATAATCAATAACTTCTAAAGCTTATGCATACACAACACCTAATGACTAACTTAAATCCTAATACCTTTCTATTCTGTGCTAATTCTACCTATACTATAGAAACTCTTAATTATAGTTCAAACCAGTTCCTAAAGAATGTGGCCCAGTCCAAAGATCACGCTGGGCCGTTTCTAGGAACAATTGATTACAATCTCTTAACAAAATGGCTATTCTAAAATCCTATATATCTGTTTTAATTTCTATAAAACTTTCTAATTCCTAATCCTAATATATAAAGCTGATCATCAGCAATAAAGCTTCTAAAAATGAAACCCAAATATAAACTACAAACTGTAAATTGTACTAAGGCCAAAACCACAATAGTAGAAAATGGGAACAATGAAATTTCAAAAGTTAGCTGATTAAACCTCAAAATATCATGTTTGATCATGCTTGAACTAACATAATTCACTGACGTAGCATAACCTATTCTACAATACTTTCTATGAATAAAATAAATTAAATTTCTATAATAAGTAGAAAACCCTACACTAACTGTAGCTAGTTAAAAGAAATACGCCCAGTCCAAAGTACACGCTGGGCCCTTAGGAATGTGGCCCAGCCCAAAGTTTGTGCTGGGCCATTTCTGGTAACTCTAGATAATCATCTATACCATCTAAAGCTGAAAACAGCTCTCCATAAGTATATACTAATTCTACAAATATACTTTTAAATCTTATAAAGAAGCTTGCACCGAATAGAAGGCTCCCAAATGTGACCTGAATTTGAATTATATCTAATACCTAAGCCGAAACTGCAGTTCATGGGAAACAGGAACAATGAGTTTCTAGAGTCAGCCATGTCTGTCACAGTCACAGAGCCTTCAGCTTAGGTCAGCAGAGTTCCTTTTGGCTAAATAGAAAAAGGGAGGAGAGAATGGGGTCAACAGCTCCTGAATGCATCCTAGTGGTCTCGGGGTCCACAGTCCACCTTGATCCCTAATGTTCAGGTGGGCCTCCGTGGCCGACTCTCAACAATTTTTTTTTTTGAGTTGGAGTCTCACTCTGTCACCCAGACTGGAGTGCAGAGGACGCTTACGGCCACCGCAGCCTCGACCTGCTGGGCTCCGGTGATCCTTCTGCCTCAGTCTTCCAAGTAGCTGGAACTACAGGCATGCGCTACCAGACCTGGCTGATTTTTGATTTGTTGTAGAGATGAGGTCTCGCCAAGTTGCCCAGGCGGGTCTCGAACCCGTGGGCTCAGGCAATCCACTCACTTCAGCCTCCCAAAGGCACGGGATAACAATTTTACTTAATACTGGGTGTGTGCCCTGTTGCTTTTGGTTAAGAGTAACATAATATATAAACATCTTCCAGACTGCCTACTTGGAATTTCCCAAAGTGCCAAGTTTTCCATGCTTGTACACACACACTTGTGTTATACTCGCCTCTTGAAAAATTCTCCACTTGCCCAGCTGGCTAGCTCCTTTTCCATCTTCACAATTCCGTTCATCTGTTATCTCTTCCAGGAATATCTTCCCAATCCCCAGTATGAAACAGGTGATCTTTCTTTGTACTCTCCTTGTACCTGGTGTATTCCTCAGTTAAACTGAATGAATACCCTTATCACACTATACGAGGATGGATCCATAAAAAACCTGGAATTCATTTATAAAAAATTGTGTAGTTATTCTTCCATGTTTAAACTTCAATCACCTTCAAAGTACTCTCTGATGCAATATCCCTATCGAGATGCTTTTTCCATTGCTCCAAATAGTTCTTGTCAATTTGGATTCCTTTTAGTGCTTCTGACGTTTTTGGTTTCATCTCTTCCACATCAGCAAAAAGTCTCTTTGAGAACTTTTTTCATCCTGGGAAACAAAAAAACAGTCACTTGGGGCAAGATGGGGTGAATAAGGAGGATCGGGCATGGGGTTCATGCTGTACTTGGTTGCAAACTGCTGAGCACTTAGTGTGGTGTGGAGAGGTTGTTTGTGTAAATCATCCATCATGAAACGGGCAAAACAGCAAACATGTTGAAACAATCTAAAAAAAAAACAAACCCAAACAAAAAACACCACTGCAGCCTCTCACAACACTAGCTGGTACACTGATGCTGATGGGCTCTTAGAACACTTACTTAGTGGGGGAAGCTTCTACAAGGGGCCTGCCTTCCAAAAGTTAAGTTTTTTGGGGGGTCCCCCGTCATATAACTATTGGTTCTCTCATTTGTTTCTTCTTTGAACTAGTAAATTCCTTGGAGGAAGATACTTTGTACTTAATCTGTGTGTCCCTCCCACTTAATGCAGTGCCCAGAATATAGCAAGAGCTTGCAAATTAATAATTAATTAAAGCCGGGCTTTGTGGCTCAGCCTGTAATGGGCTACCTTTGGGAGGCTGAGGTGAGTGGATTGCCTGAGCCTGCGGGTTCGAGACCTGCCTGGGCAACTTGGCGAGAACTCATCTCTACAATAAATCAAAATCAGCCGGGTGTGGTAGCGTGTGCCTGTAGTTCCAGCTACTCAGAAGGCTGAGGTGGAAGGATCGCTGGAGCTCAGCAGGTCGAGGCTGCAGTTGCCGGGAGCGGACACTACACTCCAGTCTGGGTGACAGAGTGAGACTTCAACTCAAAAAAAAAAAAATTAATAAAATGAATAAATTCAACATGGGAGGTAAAATATATAATGTTCAATAATTAAAACAGTGAATAATATAATTAAGGAGATTAAAGGGTGTTTAATGTTCTAAAATATCTGTGGGGCAAGTATGTTCTTCCTAAAAACATTCTGAGTCATTGATCTGAGCCAGTGTGTTCTCTCTAATGTTGAAACACAAGCAATATGTCCTGTCTGTAACTTGTTTCCTCAATCAAATACAGCACTTAGAAATTCAGGATCTTGATTTTTGTTTTTTTTTTTTTTTTTGAGTAGGAGTCTCATTGTCACCCAGGCTGGAGCGCAGTGGCACGCTCCTGGCCACCAGAACCTTGACCTGCTGGGCTCCGGTGATCCTTCCACCTCAGCCTTCCAAGTAGCTGGAACTACAGGCAAGCACCACCACGCCCAGCTAATTTTTTGATTTATTGTAGAGATGAAGTCTTGCCAAGTCGCCCAGGCGGGTTTCGAACCCGTGGGCTCAGGCAACCCTGTCACCACGACCTCCCAAAGTGCTGGGATTATAGGTGTGAGCCAGCAGGCCCGGTTGAAAGTCAGGATCTGAACCCAAGAAACAGTATCTTCCCTGATCCTCATGCTGTCTCTCCTTGCTTTCTCATAGTCCCCAGCTCCTTGAAGCACCCATAACCACTCCCAACTGAAGTTATTTACAGACTTGCTTACATCCCTTCATTCAGTGATAATTTCAACACCAAGTTCTCTGCCTCTTTATAATACATATCTACCCCTGTAGTTGATGTTAACATCTATGTAGGTAATACTTTCACCAATCTAATGTATTAGGATGAGGTTCAGCAACACATAACAAAAAACCCCACACAATGGCTTAAACCAGACTGAAATTTATTTTTCTCTTATATAAAAAAAGTCTTCAAGTAGATAGTCCTCAGATGATATAACAGCTCCACAGCTCCTCTTTCTGCTCCATTATCCTCACTAAGTATGTGGTTTATACCTCATGGTCCAAGATAGCTGCTGCAGCTCCAGCCATTATACTGGCATTCTGCACAAAAGGAAAGAGAAATGTAAGAAGGGCACACTCCTTTTCTTTTAAGAAGTCTTAACAGAAGTTCCATATAACATTTTCATTTAGATCTCAATGGAAGAACTTAGTCACATATATATTTAGCTACCAGGGAGGCTAAGACATATGTCTTTATATAGAGAGCCAAGGTGCCCAGGTAAAAAGGAGGTTTTGTTATTAATAAGGAAGAGAGAATGAATGTTGAGGCAAACCTCTAATACTTTCTGCCACCATTTAGCCTTCTTACTCCAATGATTGTTTCTATGACCTTCTTACTCCAGTGATTTTATGACCTACCTCACCTCATATACTTACACCCATACCATGGTTATATCTAAGCCATCTAAGCCAATATCATTGCTAATAACTATACCACCACTAAAATCTCAATTTCAAGCACGCCACTTTCGGATATCACCCCTCACCTTTTCGGTTCATTAACTCAGATACTCTGACTCCAGAAGTTCTTTGACTCCACTGGGCTTCCATCAAGCTGTTCTGTCTTCCTTTTCTAGCCCTCCTGGCTTAAAATTCATGCTCTGCCAAGTGTGGTAGCTCATGCTTGTAACCCCAGCCCTGAGGTCAAGGTAGGATTGCTTTAGCCCTGGGGTTCAAGACCACCCTGGGCAACACAGCAAGACCTCTTCTCTACAAAAAATAAAAAAATTAGGAGTAGTGGTGCAGTCTGTAGTTCACAGCTACTCAGGAGGCTGAGGAGGGAAGACTGCTTGAGCCCAGGAGTTCAAGGATGTGGTGAACCATGATCATGCCACTGCATTACAGACTGGGCAAGAGAGTGAGACCCTGACTCAAAAATGAAAAATAAAAATAAATGCTGGGCCCGGTGGCTCACACCTATAATCCCAGCACTTTGAGAGGCTGAGGTGAGAGGATTGCCTGAGCCCAGGGGTTCGAAACCAGCCTGGGCAACTTGGCAAGACCTTGTCTCTACAATAAATCAAAAATTTAGCCAGGCATGGTGGTGCACACCTGTGGTTCCAGCTACTTCGAAGTCTGAGGTACAAGGATCACCTGAGCCCAGCAGAGTGAGGCTGCGGTGGCTGTGATCATGCCACTGCACTCCAGCCTGGGCGACACAGTGAGACTTCGACACGTAAATAAATAAATAAATAAATATTTAATAAAATAAAATCCATGATCTAACATTATAATCACTCTGCCACACAAGCTCAACTCCTTTGTTGCCCTCCTCCATACTTGCTTGGCTAAGCTTCACCTTTGGTTATGTGCCTGCACCAAAACAGCTACACATGTCAAGAGAAAAATGCCACTATGGTGATTTGCATTGTCTTAAATTCATAATCACCAAGCATAAGTAGGACTTCAGTGCTACCTGCTAACCAAACTTCATTTTTCTAGTCAATTATCTGTCCCACTCTTCTAGTTCATTATTGCATACCTCCTATCTGCTTAAGCCTCACTTTGTCCCCTTTCCTCACAGATAATTACCTAGCTTTTTTTCCTATAAAAAAATAGAAGATATAAAATTTTCACATCTCTCCACTTAGTGGCAAAGCTTTTAGTAGGGGCTAATCACATAAGATCCCTCTGCTTAACACATATCAAAAATTCCAGACTCCCAGAAGGAAAGCAGGTGTTTAGCATAAGCCACACTGTTTGTATCAAAAGTTTAGACACAGTTGAGCCACTCTCATCAGTTAGGGTGATAAGAATCCTCCCCAAATCAAAGTTCCCAGATACCATCTATAGGCCAAACCTGCAAGCTGGCCTTTCCAAGGGTAAGTGGTCACAGGCCTAGAGTTATGTTCTACCTCCTTGAGGGGGCAGTATCTACATAAATTATTTAGAATTCTGTATGGGAGAGATTTGTCCCACTTCCTGGTTGGTTTTGAGTTTTTATTTCTGAGGAATGAGACAATTATGGTTCTGAGAGTCAGCTAAACTCCTTTTGACAAAATGTCTTTTATTGGGGATCTCCAACACTGGCCTCCAGACTCTTGCATAGCCCAGTATTTCTCAAAATGTGGTCTGTGAACCAGAAATATCATCACCTGGCCCTTGACAGAAAATCTCAGACCACATCCTAGACCTACTGGATCAGAGACTCTGGGCACATAGCCTAGCAATTCGTACGTTTGGCCCTGCAGGTAATTTTGATGCCTAATCAGATTTGAGAATGATTTATTCAGCCAGATGAAGCCAAACTGGCTCTGCCAAGCCTCCCACTAATCCTGAGGCATTTATTGTACTCCACTAACTGCCAGTACTAACAGCTCTGACTTGTGAAAATTGTGTGGGTATGGGTGGGAGTGTTGTGGAGCTGGGGTGTGTTCAAACTAGCATCTTCCGCTCCTTGATGTTTTTAAATCAACTTATTTTACATCTCTTTTCAGAGCTCTTTCTTCTCTATTTTCTTGGGTAGACATTCTCTCATTTGAAGAGTAGAACATGGCACTGGACTTCCTCATGTATTTTATTTTTTCATTACCTTATTAATTTTAAAAGCTTTTTATTTTGAAATGATTTATCTTTCAGAAAAGTTGAAAAAATAGAGTTCCCACACACCCTTTACCCAGGATCCCTAAAGGAAATATTTCATATAACATTGTAACAAAGATTAAAATAAGGAAATGAACACTGATCTAACAGTATTAATTAGACAACTGTCCTTATTCAGATTTCACTACTTTTTCCACTAATTTAATTTTTCTGTTCCAGGATTGGATTCAGGATTCCATTTTGTATTTAACTGTTATATCTCTGGAAGGTAGAAACCCCAAGAATCTTAGAAGAACTTGGTAAAATAATCCTAACAGTAGTGCAGCCATTTTTTTCTCAGCCTTAGCCCTGTCATGTATTGCTGAGCCTTTCTGTTGACCAGCCTATTATTTTACCTCTTAATCATTAGCAAAAGTAAAATCGGCCTCCCAGAGAGTCCTCATGAGTTTGGATTTGGTAATTATTGCTAGCCCCTTAAGCATGTCTAGCCCTAACTGTTCATCTAGGCATCTACATTTCCAGCAATGATGTATTGTTGTCAGTTTTCTGTAACCAGCCTCTGGCCCAGCCTCTCTGGCCCACCACCTGGAGTCACCAGTGCCTGGGGATGTCTAGAAACAAGACTTTTGTGACTTCCTTGTTATCTTCATTAAAGAATACAACCTCCAGACTTTTCCCTTAGTCAAAAGAGCCTTAAATACACCCAATCTCTCAGCCTTCAAAGCCACACTCGCCTACGGAATGCTGGCCCCTTTCTGTGTATGGAAAGTGGGTAATAAGTTTTGCTTCTGTCTCATTTGCAATTCTTTGCATTATTCCCGAGTTTACCCCTTCAGTCTCCCCTAATCTGAGTCAGTTCCTCAGTTTTTTGTTGTCTCTTAGGACCTAGGCACATTTTTAAACATTCTGACTTGCTTAGTTTAAATGTAATGTTCTTTTTTTTTTGGTCACTGGATTTCATCCAGGATACATTACATTTAACCATCACTGGGCTCCTCTAGATTTTGAGTTTCTCAGACTTTCCCTGTTTTTGATGTTGATAGTTTTGAGGAGTACGCACTATGTATTTTGTAGAATATCCTTTAATTTGTGATTGTCCAATATTTTTTTCTCATGATTAGGCTGGGGCTATGGGTTTTGGGGAGGAAGATCTCAGAAATAAAGTGCTATTTTCATCATAGCATATCAAGGGTGCTTGCTACTAATAACTTATTAGTAATGATGTTAACTTTGACCACCTGGTTGAGGTAGTGTTTGTCAGGTTTTTCCACCATAAGGTTTTTCTTTTTCCCCCCTTTCCATACTGTACTCTTTGAAGGAAAGTTACTATGCTCAGCTCACACTTAAGGAGAATTATGTTCCATCTTCTTGAGGGCAGTGTACCTACATAACTTTTTCTTTTTAATTCTTCAGTATAAGAATTATTCTCCATTTACTTGTTATTCAATCATTTTTTTTTTATCAGTATAGGCTCAAGAATTTTATTTTTAATTCAGATTATATTCAACACTGAATTATTTATTTCAGTTTTCAAATGATCCCAGCCTTAGCCATTCATTGGGAGTTCTTTTTGTTGGCTCCTGTGTCATTATGATATACAACCGCTGTTTTGTTTTGTTTTTTTAAAAGCACGTCTTCACTTTCTGGTACTACAGGATGCTCGAGACTTATCTTGTATATATCTTGCCCCAGTCCTAGAATCAGCCATTTCTCCAGGAGAACTGATTACTTTTATTGTTGAATGGTATTAGAAACTAAGAACTGGGTGCTAGGTATGCTCATTGCTCCTGGTTGTCATTGCTTCCAGGCCCTTCAGAGGACAAAACCTGGAAACATACATGTATACTAGCCTATGAATAAACATATATTATAAGTATTTCTGTATTTGTCCATCTGTATCTGTATTAGGCTAAACATGAATTCATACTGATGCCTCCAAACTAACCCAGGATTTAATGATCACATGCATAATCCTCTCACTTTACAGAAAATTTACAACTAGAAAAATAAAGATACTTCTCCAAGTCAAACAATTTACAGTTCGCAGTCTACTTGTACTACATCAATACTCACGTGGTGATGACAAATACATACTAAGTGCTCCATCAATGCATACTAATTAAGATACTAATTCTTCCAATAATGTACGCCTATAATTTTGGAGGACATTTTCATGACTGTTTAGTCATAAGTGTCACTACAGGTCATACCTATTTGGAGTTGTAATGATTTCCTTAGAGATTTCAAGAGCGTGAGCTCCTTTGGAGCAGGACAGCTTAACAGGTCCAACAAGTGTTAGACCCTCAGTCAAGCTTTGCTGAACTAAATGAACTACGCATATCAAGAAATGCTGACTAAATATTCAACCTGCATCTCATTTATAAAATGGGATATGATTGATCATCTGTTCTTCCTACCCCCAGAGGGCGGTACTAAGGATCATGTGATATAATTTGTATGCAAAGCCTTCAGAATCTGAAAGGCAGAATTATGACACTATTTGGGGAAAATTCTGTACCTTTGAATTTGGGCTCTCTTCTTTTGAGTGGGCAGTATGCATGACCTTCACTACTTCTCAGCCTATATAAAAACTATTGAAAAATTAAAAATAAAATCATTGGTATTTGCTTTTTAAGATAATTAGTTCACTCAATGGTTGAGCTTCTTTTGTATATAAATTTGTATCTTTTTTCTTGTTAAAGCTGATTTTGTTAATAGTATTCAATTTTTTCTTTAATTTTGGTATAATATTCATACAGTAATATGAATTATCACCCTTTTTAGTGCACAGTTCAGTGAGTTTTGATAATACCACTACAATCAAGATACAGAACTGTTCTATATCTTTTCCCCCAAGTTTCTTCATACCCCTTTTTAGAAAACCACTCCCCTCACTCCCTACTCCTGGCAAGCACTAACCTGTTTTCTGACCCTATAGTTTTGATTTTACCAGAATGTCATATAAATGGAGCCTGGCTGTTTTCACTTCCCATAATGCTTTTGAGATTCCTCCATATTACTGTGTATCATATTCCTTTTTATGGCTGAGTAGTATTCCATTCGTGACTATATTACATTTTGATTACTCATTCACCAGCTTTAGGACATTTATGTTTCTTCCCATTTGGGGGTGAATATTAATAAAGCCACCTATACTTTATACAAACAAACATTTCCATACAGATTTTTGTTTGAATCTGTTTTTATTTCACTTGTATAAATATCTGTGAGTGGAATTACTAGGTTGCATGGTAGGCATATGTTTAACTTTATAAAAAAGATTAAGATTGCTTTTTGAAACAAACCACCAAGATCAGATTTAATATCCATCTTTGATCATAAATGAGGATGAAACCTGGTGAAAGGAGATGGGAATATAGCCTCCAGATGCCCAATTTAAACTGTCATTCAGTTCTGTAAAATCATTCTCACATCCTTTCCTCTCACAGGAAGTAGGCACCTTCAGCTGTGTGCATAGAAGCTTGCATGTGAGACCGTCCATGTTATTTTCCTGTTTATCAGGCAGAATGGTTGATCTGAGGAGACCAGTGGCAATGACATCCTAGATACGATAACATCAGGAAAACTGTCACCAATTGCTTTGCCTATTAACTCATTTTTTTCCTTCTCTCTAGAAGGAAAGAGGATTGAGGTAACAGCAATAAAACTAAAGGGAAAAGTTATATTGCTATTGGTTAAAAGGGTCTTGTTTCTTTACCTACTCATTCCTGAGTCTAAGGGGGAAAAAAAAGAAATCTGGACCTAAGAGAAATAATTCTTCCTACATGTCAAATTACTTTTGCTCTGTGTCTAAAACATGCAAAATTCAAAGTTGACTTTTATTATTAACTGCTGAGTGACTTACAAATGCTATTAGAGCAGTACAATGCATGGATATTCTCCCAAAGCAGGTAACCCAAAGTCATTTCCATTCAGCTTTACAAAACCAGTTCTCTCCTTAATTAAGTTTTCCACTGGCTAATATAATACTCAGTTTGCTTCTAAGCTGATCAACTACTGCAAAGAAACACATACCAAGGACATGGAGAAACCATCTTGGGGCAGAACTCTGAATAGTATGCAAGTCAAGTTTTAATGTATTATTCCTTCAAGGGCCTTGCTTCAGAGTCCTATGGGAAGGATGAAAGGGATTGGGGGATAAAGAGGAAAGGTAGGGATAACCAAAAGGAGACACCCAAGCAGTAAAGATTTTGGAGGGACGAGGTTACAATAAAATTGTACCTTTTCTCCTGTAAACTGACTTTGGTTATGAGCCAGATAATGAGTTTATATGGGGCAGAGCAAAAGATGTAGGAGCAGTGGATTTGTTGAACTTAAGTGGATTTTCAACTTCATAATATAAAAATGATGTTTTCAACAAATAGAGCTGCTCACTCAGAAAGGGTAGCCTATATGACTTGGGGTTCCCCATCACTGCCTATGTTTAAGCCTACATGTCACATCTAGTTGGAAATGTAGTAAGCAGTATTCATGTGCCCTTCATACTGCAAATGTTTATTGAAAGTTTACGAAGTCCATATGCTATAAGAAAGCGTTTGGCAGTAATGGGAAACTGTGGGGGTGGGGTGGGGGGAGTGTGGGATTGGCAGTTGAGGGAAACTGCTAGGGGAGGGAGGGGCATACCTCATTAACAAGGGTACCTGCGTAATCAATGTTTGTATACCTAACCCTAATTGTACCCCACATCTTTATAATTAAAAAAAATAAGTAATAAAAAAAGTTAGCCGGGCTCGGTGGCTCAGCCTGTAATCCCGCGCCTCTGGGAGGCGGAGGTGAGTGGATGGCCTGAGCCCGCGGGGTCGAG
>NW_007251120.1:265252-277521 GCF_000164805.1 Carlito syrichta | reverse complement strand
AGCTGGGCGTGGTAGCGCGCGCCTGTACTTCCAGCTACTCGGAAGGCTGAGGCGGAAGGATCGCCGGAGCCCAGCGGGTCGAGGCTGCGGTGGCCGGGAGCGGCCACTGCCCTCCAGTCTGGGCGACAGAGTGAAATTCCATTATTATAAAAAACCTGGATCCTTCCCAACCCTAGGGCTGTCTTTGTCCCTTTTTTTTTTTTTTTTAACCTTTAGTGTTCCTTCTGATGTTTCTGTTGTTGCCTTGTTCCTTGTAGTTCTTTTGAAGTTTCTCTCACTGCGTATGCTGTTTCTTAGCCTAGAGGCGCATTCTTCTCGCCAGACTAACATCTCACCCGTTTGTCAAGGTCAATCTCCTAATCACTCCATCTTGAATTCTCCCGGGGACCCTAGTCAGGCCGACGGCTCCTTCCTTGTTGCTCCCCCCGGCACAGCTCCAACCTCCAGCAATTACCAGAGCTCTTCCATCCGCCTAGCGTCGGAAGTCCGTTTTCTCACTCCCTATAGGAACCACACCCGCCGCCCCGAAAACGTTTCGGTCCACCTGCGGCCGCACGAAGGGGCCGGGAAGAAAGTCACGCCGCTCCGCCCGGCACGAGCACCGGCGCCCAAGGAGGCGCCCGCCGAGTGACGTTCGGGGGCCGTCTCTTCGGCCGGGAAGCCTCGGGCGCGGCGCCCCGGCGCTCCCGTGCGCCGAGCTTCGCCAGGCGGGACGAACCCGGCCGGGCGCCCCCGCCTGGCACCGGAGACACCGCGCGGCTGCGCACCATCGAGGCGGCGGCAGCTAGAGAGGCCGGCGGGCTCCGGGGCGCCGCGGCTGCTGGCCGCAGGGAACGCGCACCGGGCGGACCCAGCACCGCGGGCCTTGTAGCCATTTTGGGAGGAAACCCGGATCGCCTCCCCGGGGTGCGGCTTCAATTTCAATAACTTTATTGGTGGTCAAATTCGCGGGGACCGCCATCGCGAAGGGGAGGGGGCGCACCGCCGGAGGTGATCGGGGTGGGGGCGCCCCCGGCTGTGGGCGCAGAGATGCGGGGGCGGTCCCGATAGCGGTTTCCCGGAGCGGGGGGCAGCGAGGGGCCCTGGGGATTTGAGGGCGTTCCTGTGGGCCTGGAGGGAGGGGACCCCGGCACTGCTCTCCTGGGGCGAGGGTTCCCTTGCCTGGGTCGCATGGGCGGGGCTGGGGGGCGCCCCTGACGCGGCGGCTGGGGTGTTCCCCGCCCGGTGTCGTTCCCCGCGGCAGGTGGCCCCTGACACTAGCTGCAGCCATGGGAAACACCACCAGCGACCGAGTATCTGGGGAGCGCCACGGCGCCAAGGCTGCACGCGCCGAGGGCGCTGGCGGGCATGGCCCCGGCAAGGAGCACAAGATCATGGTGGGGAGCACGGACGACCCCAGCGTCTTCAGCCTGCCGGACTCCAAGGTAAGCGTCCCCACGCCTCCAGTTTGTGGCGATGCTGCTGCGGGCTGGTTTCAGCGCTCCTCCCCCGCTTCTGGGTTCTTTCTCCGCACACGGAACTGGGTTACGGTTTTTTTCATTAAAGGGATTTTCCGGGGACAGAGGTGTCGGATGGAAATTCCTCTTGCGCTGCTGCCTCAAAATAGGATAGTGAGGCGGAGTTCCTGTTTTCTGGTGTTCTGACTAATCTGCTGGCTACATTTTTAGGAGGGGAGCAGTAGACACCTCCTGCCCCCATCCTTGGTTCTCCTAACAGGCACCGGTGCCCTAGCGTGTTGCTGAATTTAGAGGTTGTAAACCTTGGTGGAAAAGTTCAGAGGGAACATTGCGTGAGCTGCTGACCATAGATGGTAGTTTCTCACCTTTGCTCTGAGGCGGCTAAATGAATGTTTTTTCTGAAAACGCCTTTTAACTGTCATTTTTGCCTTTCTAGGAGCTCTTCACTTGTGATTGAGCAGCAATCACTTGCTTATTTGAATACTTCCTCCTAGTCTTGGGGATCAATAAAGAACATTATTTGGTTGGTTGCTCAATTTTTGTCCCATACTTTATAGTTGTGGTGCCTGGGGCTGTGCTGCTTTCACGCCCAGCTGCTTCTCAAGTGGGAGAGTAAGTGGGGCTTTCTCCACTTATCAATATTTCAAAATGTGGCGGTGACTGAAAACGACAACCCACACCTGCCCTGAAGACCTTGCTCTCTATTCCAAGGACTTTCAGAAAGAGGGCAACTTTAGAGGCTTTAAAGAGTAAACATAAGAGTATTATTTGCCATATTGGTAGCACATGAACTTTGGGTTCCCTGGCTTATTTTGGGGGGTCCCAATTGAGAACATAATTACACAGAGAGAAGTGAGAGTGATTGAAAGCATTTCTTGGGGTTTTTTCTTCATTCCTTCTTCCTCCTGAGGACTTCATCATTTGGGTTGTCTACTCAGCCATCTGAATTTAATTCTTCAAAGCTTTCTTAAGGTGACCTGCCTCACTGTATTTTTACCCTTTTCATACGTTGATGACTCAGGATAAGTACAGTGTATTTGTAAAACTGACTGCAGTAATTAGTGTCCTAAATAAAAGCCAGATTGCTCTGTCTGAATTGGAGCCTATTTTGGATCATTCTTTTCCTCACTTCAATCTTGCCATTTGTGAAATAAGAAAATTATTCAGGTAATTTCTTAAGGTCTCATCCAAGTCTTAAAAGTCTCATTCAAAATTTTATTGTTCTCAAATCTATCCTTTTTATTTCTAACCACAACGTTTACTTAAACACCATCAATTAAAGTTCTAATTGTTATTTTGCCCCCTTTCCTGATAGTTTTGCTGACTAACTTCAACAGTCGTTCTGCAGGTCAGCTGCATTCATTCCTACCACAGAAATGTCAAGTCATAAATGAAAAGGCTATGCTCCAAAGCTTAGACATATTAATAGTTTGTAGCTTTCAAATTCTAAACTGAAAATCGTGTCATAAAAGTAACAGAAATAGCGGAGGTGGGTTTCAAATGCCAGCCTTTTTCAGTAGACTAATTTAATGGTTCTCAATCCTATTTGCACATTAGAATCACCTGAGATTTGTTTAAATACTTTATGGAAAATTTGAAACATTTACAAAGTAAATGAACTCTTTATTCCTGCCACCCAGTTTGAACAATGATCCAATCATGAATGAATGTATCCCTCCATACTCCAATCCACTGTCCCCCCACCAATTATTTTGAAGCAAATTACAGACATTATATCAAATATTATTTCATCTGTAACGTTTTAGGATGTACCTCTAAAGAGGAGTCTTTTTTTTTTTTCCTTTGTCTGTTTCAACACAGTATTATCTGGGAAGCTTTTCAAAAATAGAATTTTCAGATCCTATATCTGAATCAGAATCAGAGGGTTATGCTTATTAGGCATTTGTACAAATTCCAGTAATTATAATGTAGGCAGTCAGGCAAGAGTACATTGCTCTGAGAATATGGAGACTGAGGTTTTCTCTTAAGCCAATTCCTTTTAAAATGTGAAAATTCTTTCAATTCTTCCTCCATTTACTTTGGATTATGCTGTTACTAATGCCTCATACTGTAACATTGAAGAATATCAAAAGACAGTATGGAGGTAAACTATCTTAACCATTTTGAAAAGAATGTTCAAAAGAATAAGCTAGAGCTTTTTTATTTTTAAAAAATTGACATTATTTTGACTTAAAACTGTACAGTCTTATTTACTTATTTACCAGTGCCACTTAAAGACAGCCCAAAGGGGTCAGCAGACTTTTTATATAAATAATGAGATGGTAAGTGATTTAGATTATGTCAACCATACAGACTTTGTCATAACTACTCAGTTTTGCCACTGCAGCATTTAAGTAGCTGTAGGTAACAGGTAAACAAATGAGCATAGCTGTTTTCTAATACTTTATAAAAAGCATCTGGCTTACTGATTATTTGCCGCTTCTGGTCTAAAAGGGTGGTAATGAAAAGAAGTTAATTTTCTTCAGGATCCTACAAACCTCATTTGATCGTAGAACTGATTTTGATAAAGGAAGCTGCATTTTTTATCTCTTGCTCCTTGAGTCTCCAGAATTTTCATTCCTACTTCTGAAGTACTTATATAAACATGGCATAGGGGAGCAAGTAAGATTTCATAACCATTTTTCAACTTAAATCAGGAATCTGGTTTTTGAATTTTTAAAGTCCCTTCTCTTTGTAACCTATTAGCTGAAATACCGCTTATGAATTTTGGTATCTCTAACTTTCATAACAACTGATAATTTAAAAAAAATTTTATTTTAAAGATGTGGGGGACAATTTAAGGTTAGGTATACAAATGGTCATTGTACAGGAAAAGATTGGGCCTCACTTTGGTCCCTACTTACAACTGATAATTGACAGCTAATCACATTTGCCTGTGAAAAATATATGATTGGCTTAATTTTTTTTATAGAACCATACTTTGTTCTCATATTTTTTTACTAAGAGGGACTCAGAAATATATTATAACTGCCTGCCTATGAGTTAAACTGGTAGTAGGGAGTTAGTTTTTGTTTGTTTGTTTGTTTTGTTTTTAAAGGAAGATTGTTTAAGATTCTGAAAGGGTAATATATGCAGACTCAAAAGTTAGGCTATGATTTAGTCTGTGCTTGAGTATAAGCCATCTGACTATTTTTGGTCCTAGATGAGTTTTTAAAATTTTTTTTGAGTTGGGGTCTTACCCCTTCGCCCAGGCTGGAGTGCAGTGGCACACACGCTCACGGCCCCCCAGCGTCGACCTTCTGGGCTCCAGCGATCCTTCTGCCTCAGCCTTCTGAGTAGCTGGAACTACAGACGCGCGCTACCATGCCTGACTATTTTTTATTTTATTGTAGAGATGAGGTCTCACCAAGATGCCTGGACTGGTCTCAAACCCGCGGGCTCAGGCAATCCACTCACCTTGGCCTCCCAAAGTTCTGGGATTACAGGCTGAGCCACCGAGCCTGGCCAGAGTTCTTTTGCTTGATCAAAACCTAATTTAGTTGCTAAGTTGGGGGCTTATATCCTTAGTAGAAGCTTAGTACCCTCTTCTACCCTAGGGAGGAGAGTGACCATTTAAGAATTTTTGGGTCACAATTTATTCCAGGGATGACCTACTCCTTCTTACAGCTCCCTGGGGACAAAGAGTTTGTATCATGGCAGCAGGATTTGGAGGACTCCGTAAAACTTACACAGCAGGCACGGCCCACTGTTATCCGCTGGTCTGAAGGAGGCAAGGAGGTCTTCATCTCTGGGTCCTTCAACAATTGGAGCACCAAGATTCCACTGATTAAGAGGTAAAGACAAGTATCTTGGTTGAGTCTACAAGGTCCAGGAAGGAATAGTGGCCTGATTTCCTTTCTCTGAAGAGAGAGCTGGCTGGACTAATTTTCTCTACCTGCTAGGGACTATAAAAACATGCTCCTTTTTGTGACCACTTAACTATATCTGTGGAATTTTTGTTTTTAACCTCCTAGTGAGTCAGAGATGTTTTGCCATTTATACTATCATTGCCTCAGAGGAATTCCTAACAGCTTTGTGGATACAGTCTTTAGGATTGTGTTACACAAATCTTTTCTAGGCTTGTGGGAAGTCTTCTGTAACTGGTTGAGTCTTGTTTCTCGGACTTTTACACTAAAGCAAAACACATTGTGATGTTCTAGGTAGTAATGTTATTTGTTGCCTGCAAAGCTGTAATTAATTCTTTAACTGGCAGTCATAATGGCCCTTTATAGCTCATTTTCTAGAAAAGTTTCACTAAAATACAGGAAGAGTATTTTCTTGAGGCAGTTCTGTATCGTGAAGCTACCTATTATCTTATTTACACTTGTTAGGACCTGTTCTACTGGATCAAAATATTTGTGCTAAGGTGAACCATTCGGGGGAATTAATGTCTTTATTATTCTCTTCCAGATATTGGTTAAGAACTAAAGTTGTTGGGAAGGGCTAGAAAATACATGTCCAAGGTGATACAGAAAAGGAGAATGGTATTACAAATTATTCTTTATGCCAGGGGATATAGTGGCTTAGGGATATGGGAGATCATTGGCATGATACTAGGATTGCCACTTGTATTTTTTATTGTCTTCTAAAAGGAAGTTGTCCTGTTTGGCTTTCTGTTTTCTCCTGTAGCCATAATGACTTTGTTGCCATACTGGACCTCCCTGAAGGAGAGCACCAATACAAGTTCTTTGTGGATGGACAGTGGGTTCATGATCCATCAGAGGTAAGGCCTTGATCTCCAAGGGTAGCCATTGACTTAGCAGTCGTGTTTTAGCTGTCACTGCTGTCAGGATCAATGGGCAGCATCGCCCCTACACTGGAAGATTTCTCTCTTGATAAATAATGGAGGTATCAAAAAAAAAAAAAAAAAAAAGGAACCGCGTATGATTATGTTTGACTTTTAGTAAAAAAGGAAGGTTAGATGGAAGAGATGAAATTGAAAAAGGGATTCAGTGATTTTTTTTTTTTTTCTATTTACTATTTCAGCCTGTGGTTACCAGTCAGCTTGGCACAATTAACAATTTGATCCATGTCAAGAAATCTGATTTTGAGGTGTTTGATGCTTTAAAGTTAGATTCTATGGAAAGCTCTGAGACATCTGGTCGAGGTAATTTTGTAGTATTTGTTCTTTCTTGATGTGTCTTGTATTGCATGTTTCTTCCAAAAATTTGTTTAAATTTTGTTTTGTTTTTCCATTTCTCCTCAGGTATCTTCTGAATCCTATATATTTGTCTTTCTCCTGTAAATATTTAGGTCCCTTCTTCTAAAATCTCAGTTTAGTGTATCTTATTTCAAACTTTTAAATCATGATCTACAGTAAGAATCTGTTTTCCATTGCAACCCAGCACACACACACACACACACACACACACACACACACACACACACACATTCACCCACCCACTCACACTCGCAACTAACACAAGTCTCGTGGTGGAATGTTTGCCTTCATTACATGTGATGTATTCTTTCTCTTTTTTAAAACCCACTAATGGGCCACAGCCTATAGTTTTTGAAAAGCTATTTCTAGTAATATTTCAAGTTTTCCATGGACCTTTGGTAGCATCGCCCAGTAGAGTCTAGATATGCTTGGTTTGTCTTATTTAGCTGCCTCAGCTTAACCTTGTCAGTTTGAAAGCTCAGTTGACAGTTCTACAGTTTTCTGTATATATTATTTTGTATATAAGTGAGATTTTGTGAGATTTGGTAAATAATAATAATCCTTGGTAGAGAAAAACCTGTACTTTTATTTTCTCTTATATTGTTTTATCCAAGACTTTAATCTCTACCTACATTTGCTGTAACCACATTTATAATTGCCATTTTGTTACTTTACAGTAAGATCTATGACTGCCTAAAGACTTGTGCATTGTATTATTCTCAGTGAGCACACTTATTGTGAGTTCAAAGCCTGCCTCTATACTAACTAGTTTGCTATTAAGGACAAGTCTCAGCCTTTTTGATTTTGAGTTTCTTAACACTAAAATCAGGGGCTTAAGCCAGGTTCGGTGACTGAGTCTGTAATCCCAGCACTTTGGGAAGCCCGTGGGTTCAAGATTAGCCCTGGCAACTTGGCGAGACCTCATCTTTACAATAAAAAAAAAAAATTAGCCAGGCATGGTAGCATGTGCCTGTAGTTCGAGGTTTGGGGTGGCCATGAGTGTGCCACTGCACTCCAGCCTGGGTGACAGAGTGAGTCTCCAACTCAAAAAAAAAAAAAAAAAAAAATCAGGGACTTAGACTTTTTTCAGTTGAGGAGGCAGGGTATCTTAAGTGGAGCACATTTGAATCTCAAGAGAAGGGTGGCCTGTGCAGTTTCTCTTCATTTTGCTCCCTTCCTCCCTCCCTCCCTTCCTTCCTTCCCGTGTCTTTCTTTCCTTATCTTTTTTTTTTTTGGTCAGTCTCACTCTGTTGCCCAGGCTGAAGTACAATGATGATCTTGGCTCACAGCAGCCTCAATCTCCTAGGCTCAAGTGATCCTTCCACCTTATCCAGTGACTGCAGTCACATGCTACCACACCCATCTAATTTTTTAAGTTTTTATAGAGATGAGGCCTCACTGTGTTCCTCAAGCTGGTCTCGAATTCCTGACACATAAAAATTATAAATATTTATGGTATACAGTGTGATGTTTTAATACATGTATACAAAGTGAAATAATTAAGTCAGGGTAACTAGCATATTCATCATCTCAAACATTTATCATTTCTTTGTGGTGAGAACATTCAGAATCCTTTCTTCTAGCTACTTTGAAATATACAATGCATTCTTGTTGTCTGTATTCACTCTGTTTTGCGGCAGACCATTGACATTTAGTTCTTATAATGAACTGGTTATTAAAATCTTTTTCACTGGAGACTATAAAAATATTAAAATTTTTAAAATAAAAAAGATATCATATAGTTCTCTTCATTTTTGTCTTTTCTATTTTTGTCTGCATACTTTTTTCATTTTTTTGAGACATAATTTACATACCATAGCATTCACACTTTTGAAGTGTACAGTTTAGTCATTTTTAGTGTATTGTGAGTTGTAATTATCCCTACTATCTAATTCCAGAGCATTTTTATCACTCCAAAAAGAAATCCTGTACCCATGAGTAGTTACTTCTCATTCTCTGGTCTTCTCTATCCACAACCATAAATCTACTTTCTGTATTTATGGATTGCCTACTCTAGACATTTCATATAAATGAAATCCATTAGTTGATAGACATTTGGGTTGTTTCTACTTTTTGGCTATTATAAATAATGCTGTTATGAACACTTGTGTATAAGTTGTTTGTGTAGACATATGTTTTCACTTCCCTTGAGTATACACTCAGGAGTGTAATTGCTGGTTCATACGGTAACTTTATGTTAAACTTCTTGAGAAACTTTCAAACTGTTACCCAAAGTGGCTGTACCATTTAACATTCCCACCAGAGTGGGAATACTACGAAGCTTCCAGTTCCTTTATTTATTTGTCAACATTCATTATTGTCTGATAATAGCCAATCTAGTGAGTATGAAGTGATATCTTACTGTGTTTTGATGTGCAGTTCCCTCATGACTACCATATATATTTTGTCCTTATTGTTTCAATTATTGTTATATCAGTAGTCTTAGAGTTGATAACCTTATTGTCTGTTGCTTGGCTGGAAAAATCTAATCTTTTGACATCGTTTGAAAGTTTACAAGGCATCTTCATGTCTGTTGTCTCATTTGATTTTCTCAAAACATTGTGAAATTGTGGCAATGATTATTACATTTATTCTATGAGGAAACTGGCCATAGTGAAGGGGTTTTTCCAAGTTCATATAACTGATAAATGGAATAGTTCTTCCTTGAGTTTAGGTCATTGACTCCTTATCTCTTTGTCTGTCCCCCAAATCATGTTACCATGTTGAGGAATGTCATGGTTTATGCCCAGGATGACTCAGACTTTTCCTTTGGCTACTTGACAGCTGTAGACTCAACAGGTCACAAATTTATGATCCCTGACTTCTACTATATTTAACATTAGCTGCCACGTATTGGTAGTTTTCCCATGCATTCTTACTAATTCTCCAGCTTTCTCTCATTTGGATAAATACCTTTCAGATCTTTCCAGCTCACCCCCAGGACCTTATGGTCAAGAAATGTATGTGTTTCGATCTGAGGAAAGATTCAAATCACCACCCATCCTTCCTCCTCACCTACTGCAAGTTATTCTTAACAAAGACACTAATATTTCTGTGAGTATCCTGGGTATCGCTGGGACATCCAGGTGTCTCTAAGACCATTTGGGCCAAAGTTCAGCAATTCTAAGCCTGGGCCTGATGGTGATGGTAGTCTCAGCTACTTGGGAGTCTGAGGTCAAAGGATTGCTTGAGCCCAGGAGTTTGAGACCAGACTAGGCAACATAGCAAGACCCTGTCTCAAAAAAAAAGTCCACTAATCCTAGAGGTTGGTATTATTACAAAGCTGTTTTGAGATTATAAATCATTCACATATTGATAGCATTAATATTAATAGCAATACCTTTATCTGGGTCTGAGTTGTGGCTTCTTTGGGTACTGATATCAAAATTCATAGTTGTCTCCTAGTTGTAATAAAATCAGGGTCAGAGATAAGGATTGCTAGAGCCAATTTCTGAACTTCTATGCCAACATAACATAAAGGAGTACTTATCATTTGGGGATATACAAAAGAATTATAACTTTTTTTGGCATATGATTTACATCTCTATTCATTCTCCTTGACTCCTACTAAGATTATTTTTGCCTCTTAATACAAATCTTTCATAGGTGTTGTGGGCAAGAGTTTTATTTTAGCTCTATTGAGGAAGATAATAGATGTTGAGGCTTAGTGTTTCTATCCTGGACTGATAATTTTTCTAATTTTCTGTAATGGGATTGTATTATTACTATATATTATAGTGGGTACATTATTTAAAAGAGATCATGCTTTCCAGTTTAGAGTTTCTCAACAGTCACAAAGAGGAGTAAGAGGAGATGAGTAAACTGGTTTCCCTGTGCATTTAATTCCATTTAGTGATTTTTCTTTTCCTCTCTTAGTGTGATCCAGCCTTACTCCCTGAGCCCAACCATGTTATGCTGAACCATCTTTATGCGTTGTCTATTAAGGTAAGTAGTGGCCCTGGCTCTTCACAGTACTCCCCGAAATGAGAGGACAAGGATAACACGTTCCCCAGTGGTTACATGCTCTGCTAATTCACTGCAGCTAAAGTTGGCAGTAGTGGTCAAATTATAGAAAACTTTCTCTTTTTAACTACTGGGTTTTTAAACAAAATTCTCAGTCTCCATATCTGTTCTGGCTATCTGAATTGCCCTGTGATTGAATGGATTTTTTTGCTTTCCAGTTTTTTCTGGGTAGCTAGTACCCTTATACCACTTATTTAAGATTGAGTTCATAGCAGTAGGATTTCATCTGCAGAAAGAGCACGTTTAGTTTCTACTTCAAAGAATGCCTGAATGTGATATTAAGGTTTCCACTTGTTTTTAAAGGTAGAATGGAACTACTTTTAGGGGCCTCATTGGTATACACCCATGTGTTTGCATTTCTCCTAAACATGAGTTAAAAGAGAAATGTGACCCACCAGATTTGCCATATTCAACTCTAGAGTCCTCTTTGGTCTTCCTATTGCTATAGTATCTGTTCTGTTCTGTCTTTTTATGCCTTTGTGGTTTGGCAATTAGAATAAAGTTATATAGCTCTGTGGTTATCAACTCAACTGATTATCATCAGATCACCTAGGGAAGTTTGTGAAAACACAGATTCAGTGGCTCCAGACCCAGAGATCCTAAGTAAGTACATCTAGGATGGGCACAAGTAATTTTAAGATTCTTATATTTCTTAGATGTGTAGTTAGATTAGGGAAGTCAGTGATATGACCAACTTTAACAGACTATGTGGTAATATAGAACATTTAAATATACATTATTGGATTTAATTTTTATAATAAGCTTGTGAGGTAAGTTTTATTTTTAACCCCTGTTTTATAGATAAAGAAACTAAGACTCAGAGAAGGTCAGATTGCCAGTAAGTACCCGAGACAGGACTGAGGTTCAGTCCCTCTGTTCTAAACTCCATGTTCCTTCCTATGTATCATTGTGGGAGGTCTTTCCAAATAGGTCTTTCTCTCACCTGTTCCTATTTCCACAAAACCTTTTCTGGACATGAATTTTTTACCTGTCTTGTTTCAGTCATATTTAGGCTTAGTGTCATCACACTCTGTTCACAGAATGTTAGCATGAGAAGCATTTATTGCAGTTAATACAGTATGGGGGAAGATAGGAAGACACACTGGTTTCTAGATTGGATTTGCTTGGGTTCTTTGGGATCTGATGGAATTTTGCCTCCTGTAACTGTTCCTTGATGTCCCCAGTCCTACAATCTCCTCCTAGGGGACTTGATGTCCCCAGTCCTACAATGTCCTCCTAGGGTACATCTGTGGTCTGTAAGATAACCCAGAAAATGCTACCTCTCACTCTGTTCTTAATTGGTTCTGACCCAGGTAAAGGTTTTGATTATTGTGGTTCCACTTGGCTCTGACCCATTCCTGGTTCTCTCAGATTGTTTAAACTGTTTGGAATTTACCCATTGGATTGAGTGTCTTTCTAAAGATTTTGGGGTCCACTCTGTTCAAGGATAGAGGGAGATTACTAGGAATCAAAAGTCAGAAGGGACTTTTTGATTTCATCCCCAGTGTTAAGTGGAAATTAGACCTGCTTTGGGGCTTGGAAATGGTTTTTCAGAAGGATCATTTATTCTTATTGCATTTAACACCTTCTAGAAATGGATGCCAGGCTATTTCCTCCCCCCCCCCCCT